>NC_087211.1:68577768-68620268 GCF_015104395.2 Macrobrachium nipponense | reverse complement strand
GAGAAAATGATAAGCACTTTCAACATTCTTCTCCAGATTTTCGCTATAAGCCATTTTTTTCGATAATGGGGGTATGGGGTGGGGGGGTTAATTCAGAAGGAGCTACCCTTTTGTGTTCCACAAAATTTGTGGGACGAGGTCAATAGCATTTTGCCTCCCTCCCATCCCTATACACACACACACACACACACACACACACACTCACACACACACACACATATATATATATATATATAAATATATATATATATATATATATATATATATATATATATATATATATATATAGTTTATATGAATAATAATTTTTTTCCCTTCTCTCTCTCTCTCTCTCTCTCTCCTCTCTCAATCTCTCCTCTCTCTCTCTCTCTCTCTTTCTTACATTCAACTTCAAAGATGATTTCCTCGTGAAGATCCGTGCAGGACATTCCACCCACTCTTGAGAATCAAAAGGCAACATTGGATATTAAATCTTTCCTTTCGCTTTCCGGGAATGGAGTCATTTTCTTCTGGGAAAAAAAAGAAAAAAAAAAAAAAACACGTGCGTGTTTGTGCCTAGATTTTGTCTCGCCTATTTAATCAACGTGCCTCGGGGCAAAAGTTTTTTCAAGGCACTCCATATAAACTGCTTCTATTTATTTTTTTATCGTTTATTAATATGTACGTGCCATTACTTTTGTGATGTTTTTGTCTTGTTTCTCCGTTGCAATATTTTTCCTTTGCCGCCTTTTTTTTTTTTTTTTTTACATTAGTATCACCTTTTTTTTTATTGAGTTCGACTTGTACATCCCCCGCAGCTTTCCTTTTTTTTTTTGTGTTTTTTGTGTTTTTTAGCTTTTTTATTATAAAACTATATATATATATATATATATATATATATATATATATATAAAGGTTTTTTTGCCACGAAGGAAAAAATGAAAAAGCGAGATAGCCAAGTACTTTCGGTCCTGTTCGGACCCTTTACAGTTTGCCTCAGTAAAGGGTCCGAACAGGACCGAAAGTACTTGGCTATCTCGCTTTTTTCATTTTTTTTTTTTCCTTCGTGGCAAAAAAAAAAACTTTATTTATACATAGCATCACGTTTTATACACTTCGTGATCAAGTTATTCATATATATATATATATATATATATATATATATATATATATATATATATATATATATATGTATATATATATATATATATATATATATATATATATATATATATATATATATACATAGAGAGAGAGAGAGAGAGAGAGAGAGAGAGAGAGAGAGAGAGAGAAAAACTCATAACATAATTTTCATATAATTCCGTGCTGTAGCATTTTAGGTGATTTCGAGTCGGCGGACGAGTTTCAGTCGTAAATCATTTTTCCTGTTCATTTTTACGGATCCAGCCTGACCATTCGTTTGTTTACCTTACCTGGAAGTTCGGGGCATAATTTCCATCCCGCAACTTCTGCGTCGTTTTTGTTTTCCAAAACAACTTTGAATAGAGAGTTGTTTTCTATGCTTTCATGCCAGAGGGTATTTTTTGCTACCGAACTCTTCGTAAATATTCGGAGATAACTTTCCACCGTTGACTTTGGATATTCGCGCTTAATTCTTGAAAAAATTCCTCGGCGTTGTCTCATTTCCATTTTATGCGTTACTCTAGTCTGTCTTGGATGTCATCGTCAGTACATTAAAACGAACTGGTAAGCGGTTCTAAAGGTAGAAATGGTGAAAGCCCGGAAGGAAAATATTCACTCTTTGCCATGAAAGTCTGATTCATTATTTGACAGTGTCATAATTCTTATGTCTTACCTGGTTCAATTCTGTAGTCGTTGAATACGTTCGATAAACAGGAATATTTACTTATTTTTTATATTTTATACAATTTTTTTTAGAAGAAGTTATTAGTCTTTATCCCTTGAAAACAATGAAGGGAAATACACTGATATTTTCATACGCCTTCATTAAAAGGTTTCTCGTAAGATGCCATGTCTGTGATAATGAGACTGCTCTAACTCCTGAAAGAATTGAAAACAAGTGAATAATTAAACAAAAATAAAGGAAATGTAAAGATTTTTACGGTACAAAACAGTGACTTCGGATAATGTAGTCGTAGCATTTGAAAATAAAGCGTTCAGGGGAATATTATAAATTAATTGGAGGGCTAGGATATCACATTACATAATTAGAGAAATTGCGGCGGTGTAACTGGTCGATGACTTTGTCAAGTTCTCACGCTGGAAGTGGCTAGGTCATGTGTACAAAAGACAGGGAATAGAAAGAGATACACCGGTGTGCATTGCCCTTGGTAGAAGAGGTCGAGGTCGGCTAAAGGAGATCTGGTTGAGGGCAATGAGGCTGGGCAGCAAGAAATGAGTGTTGGGGAGATCTTGAGGAGGAGTTAGCCCAGGACAGAAAGTGGTGGCGTGAGTTCATTGAGGCCTTATGCATCCCGTTGGGTGCCGCAGGATAATAATTGACTGAAAAACTTCTTGTACACTGAAGGCAAAATTTCAACGAAAGGTCTCATTAATCTTCTTTTTCTGTAATGACGTGAGAAAAGTAGGGTCATGCTCATAATAGGTGATGCGAAGGAAACACCCCCCCCTCCCCCCGTCATCTCTTTTGTGGAGGAGGGCGAAAATAATCCTTAGTAATATTCTCCTCGCGATAAAAGTATCATGAATCTTACAAATATTCCAAGTCCAGAAGAAGAGCAAATTTCTTTCAGTAATTCTTTCAGTAATTAAATGCAATAGACAATCCCTGTTTCACTTGTGTAATAGACGTAGAGAGAAGCCTAATTGATTTCTTTCAGCAATAATCACAGCATTTAACATTGATAATCTCTTTTTTGAACAAGCTGATAAACAGGTATATGGTAATGTCCTTTTGGCCAAAAGCGTGGCAAAAAAAAATAATAAAAAAAGCTTACCAGATGTTTTGGTAATCTCCCTCTGTCGTTCTCAGGGTTCTTCTAACTTTTGCTGAGAGAGAGAGAGAGAGAGAGAGAGAGAGAGAGAGAGAGAGAGAGAGAGAGAGAGAGAGAGAGAGAGATGGCTTCCTTTATCTCTTTCCATTTATAGGAAGACATTTATAATAAACTAATTCAGGGAGTAGACGAAGCACGAAGGAAAAGCAATATGCACAGCAAAAGGCTACAGTTACTTGTCTGCAGGAACAGACACACTCCAGTGATTACCCAGTACAAAAGTGTTGCATTTTAGATATGAAAGGTACATGTCCGTTATGTACGCTAAAAAAAAAAAGAAAAAAAAAGAGAGGAAGGTTAATTCAAGTGTAATTCGGATTTTTTTTCTTGAGAAATTAAGGGATAGAGTTATCGAACGCCCTATATGTTTGGTTTGTCTGCGTGATTATAAAAAGATCTTAAGGTATTAAGAGAAGGGGAAGCGATGAAGATCTATGGATAAAAAAAAAATTGTTCTTTATGATACTTTAAGAAAATTTAGCCGACCGTCCTTCTGAAATTTGGTATCGTAGGGTCCAAACAGTACTTTAACATTATTGACGTTAATATATCAATTGAAATTAAGGAGAACTGTTTTTCACTGAGAAATTTCACCTACATAATATTATACATTGTCTATCACCAAATCTTATTCTGTCTCATACTGGTACACTTCAAGTCACCTCAAACACCTACTATGATATTCAGGGCCTCTGTAACACGGTTTTTTCGCAATAACTTTTTATCTATGCATTTTTCATAAATATAACGCTTATTCAGAATAAACATTATATCTACACATAAATTTTGACTGTATTCTGCATTACGTAGGTTTAATAAATTTGGTACTTATAATGTAAAAGTGACTTTTTTGAAGACGGGCCCAACTTACTCAGAGAAAAGGTTTCGAACGCACTCGTTACGTAACTTATGACAGCATTTCTTCCCTCTTTCTCGATGGATGATTGGCTATACGTAACGAAGGCTAGACCTCTGGCAACAATGACATAAAAATGTAAATACAAGCAAGCAGTACACCTTTATGAACTCTTAAACCTCTCCACTGATAATTGTCATAATGAACAAACCAACAAAATATGTTAATAAATACAAAAACACTTCGATTATTAGTCTAACTCCAGAAAACAAGTTTTCCTAAGAAATTACAGTCTAATCTTTATAGGTCACAATCAGATTGACAAGATGTAGGGATAGTTGGTAATTTTCAAAAACATAGTAGACAAGCTTGATTTGATAACTGCTATATCCAATGTCAAGCAATTTTTATTTATTGGCTATCTACCTATTTACTAAAAAAAAGAAAAGAAAAAAAAATTGCCGTTACCGCATTTTGGCTTTGAACCTTCACCAATAATTATCGTCAGAATGATGACTTCATGAGGCTCCACCCACTTTAGCCTCGTGATAATTCAGGATAACACTGAAGGCTATCATGGGCATTGTTGGATTAGAAAATTTAACTTCTGGCAATAAAAACTCATTTCTCGAGTAGTTGCAAGAAGTGCTAAATGATCCTCAAGGATCCCAGCAGTTGGCCTAAACGTTTAATTCATGTATATTACTGCTATTACTACAGTAGTATTACTACGCTAGCACAGATACCCCACCCACATCTATGTATCATTCCGCCATTCATAAAGTCTTTGTCATGGCCACGGGCTTTTTCTTGACTGTAAAAAGTTGCAAGTCGTAAGACAAATGCAGTTTTGCAAACACGGGGAAAATTCCAAATCATGTTAGCCATTACTGACTGCTATGGGTTTCAGAGCCGATGGAATAAGGTGAATTAGTTTCTGTCTGGTAGATGGGCGGGGCAACATTTCGTCAAATGTTGTTTACCTTGCTTACATAATGAATGTTTTTCGACTCTTGGCTCGTAATCATTGGCCATGACATTGGCTGGATAATTTTTACTCTATAAAAATTAAAACAATCAGGTTTAAGTCACTGTTAATACTGCCAAAATTTGTGTGTGGTTGTAAAATATACATATGTCAACTTACAGCTACATCTGGTGCTTTGATAAGGAGCAAAGTCCAAAAAACCGTGTTACAGAGGCCCTGAATCACATAGTAGTGGCTGTTTTCATTATCAGTAACTCGTCCCATGTCTATTTCGCCTTGCGTTTTGATAATTTACTTACACTATGATTTATTCATTTATTAACTGGTTAATTTATTTTTGTTTTCTTTTCTAGTAACTGATCTCTTCTTTCTGTATTTCCTGTTACCTTCTGTTACATTCTTTGGAAACTTGAAGTTCAAGTCAGTGGCCCCTGTGGTGGGCTTGTTCCATATGGCTATGGTTCACATTTTGAATAATAATAATAATAATAATAATAATAATAATAATATAATAATAATAATAATAATAATAAAATAATAATATTATTATTATTATTATTATTGTTGTTGTTTGTTGTTGTTGTTGTTGTTGTTGTTGTTGTTGTTGTTGTTGTTGTTGTTGTTATATTATTATTATTATTAATTATTATATTATTATTATTATTATTATTATTATTATTATTATTATTATTGTTGGTGTTTTCCATAACTTGTAATAAAACTAATAATATATTGGAAGGAGACCCTCTTTCAAACAAGTCTTATTGAAAGATATTGCTGCATCAGCTGCATTCAACTTGTAAATAGTCTTCTCTATTTTTCTAATAATAGCTTTCTCTGTGCTACTACAACTGGGGAGTATTGCGCCGATATTACTCATCAGGAGGAGTCAATTTCAGGGATAATGGTTACAAATTTATTTATTTGTCACAGTAAATGAACAAATAGATCAAAATATAAGTTGATCTAGTGGTCAACGTTTCTCTCGGTATCATCCGAGCATGATCACGGCAGTGGGTCGGAGCAGACTGTATGTGTTGGTTGTTGTTGTTGTTGTATTAAGCCAACACTTCTTGTTGGCACGGGCCTTTCCCTTGTTCGGCCCGTAGGTTATCTGAAAATATTCATTAGCTTCAAGGTTAGGTTTGTGAAGTTGGAAATAATTGCAGAGATAGGAGTGAATAGGGGAAGGATAATGGTGAGAGTAAAAGAGGGCCATTATGTTATATTGCAGTAGAAGTTTTAAAAATGTAAGGCCTTCGAAAATTAGAGAAACTGCAGGTGGGGTTGTTCAACCTTTTACTCCCTTGGGTCCCTGCGGAAGAATTTCAGTGGTAGGTAAAGTTTAGAAGAATGATAGTGGATGATGTGGATAGAGCCTTACCTACAGTGAGGGGATGTGATGAGGGTGAATGATGTCACTTTAGCTTATTTACCTTGGTGGAGGTAGGTTGTAGAGCACCTGGGCATGCTCTTCTAAGTTTTCAATGATCGTTTTTGTGACTGTGGCAGCTGCATCTTCAGCATCTTGTGAATCTAAATCAACCTGTGCTGCACCTCTTAGCCTTGCTGTTTCTCTGCACACATCATCGGCATACATAAAGATTTCTACGACTTCTGGAAGCTGAAGGGAGGCTATATTCTCCATTAGTATGTTGAATAGAAATGGACTCAGAATTCCTCCCTAAGGGGTGCCATTTTCCAAGTCGTGGAATGTAGACATCACTCCTTGGAATTTTACTCTGGCCTGCCTTCCCAGTACGTAGTTTTTTGTCCAGGCTAGTAAGTGTCCTTGGAATCCTTTCCTAACTACTGATTGCAGTATTGCTGCTGGACTGGCTAGTTCAAAAGCCTTTTCAAAATCTATGAAGACTACTGAAGCCTTCTTCTGATTTATGTAGCTGAGAACATATGTGCTGGCAAGATATACTCAATAAATAGCGGCAGGTCAGCAGGAGGTCAACCGCTAGCTGCGTTTTCATTGGCTGGTGGCGCAGTGCGCTCCTGCTATTGGTTGAAGGAAGTTTTCTTCAAGACGCTTCTCGTCGTTGAAGGTCGCGCTGTTGCAGCCTAGCAGACCGTCGAGGCTGGGGCATGGCTTCCCTGGGCGTTGTGTCACGACGGCTCGCATTGTCATTGGCTGCTGGGCTGCTAGTCTCATTGGGTATTCTTTGATCGGGGGTGTCACTAGGTCTGGTATTACTTGTACTATTATTCATACACATAGGTCTCATTAAGTTGGTGGGGAGGAAGAGCACTCCTGCGTCGTATTCAATGAGGGCTTCTCTTGCTGAAATCGAGGAAGGGGATACAGTGGTCTTACAGAAAAACACAACACACTATCTTCTAATGGCTCACTGTCAGCATCTCATACGACAGGGTATTCTGGAACACGTGGAGTTGAACGTCTTATGTAACTGCTTTAACAGAAATGTCAAAGTTCTTTCAGTGGCGAGTTTGGTGGAACATATCCAGTTATGTCTGGATACAAATATATTTAAAACTAAATCTCTACAGAGAGCTTTTGGGAATCTGTGTGATTTCCCTTTGCAGTAATAGGGAGGTAGACGAAGCACTTTATGGCCATAGTGAGCAGCAATTTCATCTATTCCGTACGTTTGAATTTCCTTGTGGCGCTGGCAGATCTGAAGAAGTTCGAGTTTTGTAACAGAAGAGTCTTGGTCAATGTTATTTAGAACCAACCAGCCTATGATTTGGACTTTTCTGTTGCCACCAGCCAATGAAAATGCAGCTAGCGGTTGACCCCCTGCTGACCTGCCGCTATATATTGAGTAGATCTTGCCAGCACATAAATGGCCATCATCACGCCAGTGGGTCGGAGCAGACTGTATGCGCTGGTTGTTGTTGTTGGTTTAATACAAAAACAACCACCAGCACATACAGTCTGCTCCGACCCACTGCCGTGATTATGCTCGGATGATACCGAGAGAAACGTTGGCCATTAGATCAACTTATATTTTGATCTATTTGTTCATTTACTGTGACAAATAAATAAATTTGTAACCATTATCCCTGAAATTGATTCCTCCTGATGAGTAATATCGGAGCAATACTCGCCAGTTGTAGTAGCTGAGAGAAAGCTATTATTAGAAAAATAGAGAAGACTATTTACAAGTTGAATGCAGCTGATGCAGCAATATCTATCAATAATAAAATATAATAATAATAATAACAGTAAAGCAAGGTCAGCAATGGAAACTCGATCGAAGCATCCGCTCTGATGAAACCATCTCGCCAAACATTCCCTTTTTTTTTTTAGACTAAAGCGTTATACTGATATTTATGGGATTTTTTTTTATGCATTTCGGAAAATAGGCTTTTTATCATGCGACTGGACGGGCGTCGAATAAAATGGATATGGTCATTTTGTTGTTATTAATCCCCTCTCCTCCCACCCACTACGCACCTGCCACCCCCCCCCCCCCCCCCCACCCACCCCTAGACCCACCCCCATCCCTACTACATTTTATTTGGATGCGCAGGGGAAGCATCGACTTTTGCCAGAATTGTTTATTTAATTTTTTCCCACCTAAATGAAAATGTTCACGAACAAAAAGGCAAGAGTGTTTGTGAGTAATTGCTAGAAGATGCTGTTAAATTATATTTGTGATTATGTAATTATGTTTGTAAACCGAAGTGTTTGAGATTATTTTACTGGTGTCTTTTCAAAACGACTGTAGTTGAAAGTTAAGGAAATTCATAAATAAGACTGAATTTATCTAGGAAAATGAAAGGAAAATGCTTATGACAATAGTAACAGAAATGATTGTGGACGAATTGGCTGTTTTTTTTTTTTTTTTTTTTTTTTTTTTTATGAATGAATTTCAGAAACGTACATGACCTACGCCACAAAAATACATAAATTAAATATATGTGTGTGTATGTGTGTTTGTGTGTGTAATATAATGTATAGAAGCATGTCTGTATATGAACGAGGTAATATATTGTGTGTTTGACAATGATGAATGCACATGTCAGCGAAAGCTTAAACGTTTTTGGGAATAAATTTCTATAAACGTGAACGAACACAGTGTGAAACATCCACTTCATAACGAGTCGTTTTCCGCATCCTTTCATTTATGCCACACATTTGTTTTTTCAGAATCGCCTAATTATTCCCCACTATTTTACCGGGGACCCGGCGGGGGGGGGGGCGGGGGGGGGGGGGGGGGGGGGGCGGTGGTGGAGGAGGGAAGGGGTGGGGTCAGCGACCTGCAACATATTTGGTTATTAACTTCCGCATTCCAGCAATTTCGTGGGTCCTTCCTGTTTTTTCTTCTATGTTTACGATGGAAGTTTACTGCAGTGAAGAAATAACGGAGAAGATTATAACGTTCGACAGTTTACTTTTGAAGACTTAAACTTGGAACTTGAATAAAAGGAATTAGTCTTTTGTGGTATCATTTAGCGCCTCGCTACAAATGGTTGACTTTGTAGTTAGTTAACTTCGGCAACAGAATTGTAGTTAGTATAGGAAGCATATGAGTATAGTTTATTTTCCTAAAGGAAATTATATTCAGTATTGGAAGAAAAATTACCGCCAGTATTGGTGACAAAACTAGAGTCATTATCGGTGACAAAATCACAATCATTATCGTTAGCAAAACCCATAGTTGACAATAATAGCAAAACTATAGTAAGTATCGGAAACAAAATTGCGGTCAATATCGATAGCAAAACCCGTAGTTAATAAAAAAAATAGTAGAAAACTATTGTTAGTATTCATCAATGAAATGGCGATCAGTAAGTTAAGGAAACCTGTGGTTAATAATGGTAGCAAAACTCGAGTGAATATCAGTAACAAAATTGCGATCAGTATCTGTAACAAAACCCATAGCTAATAATGACAGGAAAATTAGTCGGTATCGGTAACAAAATTATGATCAGTATCGGTAACAAAACCCATAGCTAATAATGGCAGTAAGACTAGTCGGTATCGCTAACAAAATTGTGATCAGTATCGGTAACATTAACCCATAGTTGATAACGGCAGTAAAACTTGTCGGTATCGGTAACAAAATTGCTATCAGTATCGGCAACAAAACCCATAGCTAATAATGGCAGTAAAACTAGCCGGAATCGATAACAAAATTGCGATCAGTATCGGTAAAAAACCTATAGTTGATAATGACAGTGAAAGTAGTCGGTATTGGTAACAGAATGCGATCAGTATCGGTAACAGAATAATTAGATATAGGTACCTTAACTAAAATACTTATCGATTGAAAAACGGAAATTATGTACTATGTTTGTGGTCGTTTGACACCGCTTTAACGAATATGCATCAGTGCTATTGACCACCAAAGCAATGCAAAGAAAGTATCATTCACCTGGCGAAAGTATTGTCGCTAATATTCTACAAGGTAACAGAAAACGGGAGCTGACACGCTAACTAGGCGTCAGACTTTAAAGAATTTCTTCCGATTTCCCGATGGTTTTGCCTTCAAATATCTGTTGAGTGATTTCGATTTCTTTTATAGCTTGCAATTATTCCTTAAATCCCTATAATGGCGTTTATAGCAACGAATTCCGGATAAAATCCTTCATACAATAATAGGAATCCTGAAATAATCCTATTATAATCCTCTTACCTTATGATCAGTAATCCCTGAGATTTCCGACTGCTTAACGGACGCTTAAAATATAAATCCGGTCCCTCTCGGGTTTCCTTTTGTTAAATAGAACATTAATTTGGATAGAGAAAAACTACAATCACTATTGAGAGAAGAGAGAGAGAGAGAGAGAGAGAGAGAGAGAGAGAGAGAGAGAGAGAGAAACTTTCAGCTGTTCGATTGCTTCTACATTAATCGCTAAAAGTTGGTTACTATTTTTCATGATACTATGCTTAAATGTCTACTGAGCTTGAAAGTAATTTTTGCTGAAATTACTACTTACATATTTCCTTTCTAAACAGGTGTTATTTTTAATAAAAAATATTTCAGTAGATCATGAGTAAGGTTTAGATAAGTATCTCCACTAAAGAGCAAGGATGTTGAGACTCGTATACATAGAAAATGAGTAATAAAATTTTTGATGGGTAACATTGTTGAATTGTAGACTTATGTAGAAAATTAGTAGAAATCTTTACACGGGTAACCTGTTAATTTTCTGTCTTCGATGTTTGTCTGTGAAGAATTTAAGATATTGAACTTTCATGATCACATTAAGGGGGATAAACAACAATTAATGAAAGGGCTTGAACAATAAAACAATGAAAGTAATCTTTGTGAGCACGTAATATGTATCGCTACATGCATCAAATCATAGGTAAAAAAAGCTGTTATATAATGTTGCCAGCATACAATTTCACCATGAAAAACAGGTCTGTTATTGGACTCGCAGTTACAGAATCAAAACTGATGGTATGGTTTAGCATTGGATTTGAATGATGTATCGCCTGTGGTACTGCAGTACGAATGGCAATGTTTTCTAGGCCCAAGTTTGTTTGTTTTCAATAAAACGTTCTAGGATCTCTTGACAGATGTCAATTGTAAGATAATCTCCAACAGGGTTCATCAGCTCGTTATGCTAAACATATCGAAGACACTCCTTACCATGTTTAGAAAGCCATTTGGAAGGTGGTGTGGGAAAACGAAAATTTACTCTGCAATAATGTTGTGAGGGGATTATGGGTGGGGGTGGGGGTGGGGTGGGAGGGGGGGGGGGGAGAAAAGAGAGACTTCTCAAAAACTTCTGGAAGGGAAAAACTTGATACATTTCTCTTCTATAATTGAAACACGAACCGGCTGCGGCTGACAAGTGGAACGAGTCACTACGACTTTTTTTCTCTCTCTCTCTCTCTCTCTATTATTTCTCCAAAGGACTGTTTTATAGTTTTTTTTAATTCATCTTTTATCCTTCCATTGTTTGATTTATTTTTTTTTATAGCAGATTAACGCAATTTCTTTTTTGTTTCCTCTTGGCTTGATGTTATTTTATTTTGCTTTTCTTTTATATTTTGTTATGATAATCTTCTCTAATGCGCCAACTTTAAGACGCTGTTGTGACGTCACGTTACATAACCAACTCAATCGGAATGGATTAACCCATTTATCCATCGTACGTACGGGTCCTTATGTATTTATTTATTTATTTATTATTTAATTATTTACTTACTTTATCTTACTGACCGATAGTTACGTCTGTCTTTCATTTGTGTATAAAAAAAAACGTTACACATTTGGATAGTTTTTCGTAGCTTAAAAAGAAAAGAAAAAGTTTGGCCACAGAAGCGACATGTTAATTTTAAGCCCGTTCGATCCGTAGCTTTTATTGATATCAATTCTTCACTGTCTCTCAAGGACCGTTCCACGGGAGACATTTAATTGAATCTTTTGGGACCATGCTTTGTACCGCCGTCGTCTTTATTTCCTTCTCTGTATGCTAAGTAAAACGGTTGGCGTTGTTCAGTTGGGGCTTTAGGCTGAACTCCTGTCAAATGAAAACCTTATAACTAAGATTGTTAAGAATTAATTGTTTGTTCTGAGTTTTAGCAAGATTCGTTAGGCGAAAATCCCCTGTGTTTTTTTTTTTATATGAATAATCCCCGTAGGGGGTTAGTTCCGTCAGTGGACCTCATGCGGTGCACTGTAGGCATTACTTAAGGTTCTTTGCAGCGTGCCATCGGCCCCTAGCTGCAATGAATCTCGTTCCTTTTACTGTACCTCCTTTCATATTCTCTGTCTTCTTACTTTCCACCCTCTACTAACACTTGATTCATAGTGCAACTGCGAGGTTTTCGTCTTTTTCTACGTTTCAAACTTTTTACTTCAATTTCCATTTCAGCGCTGAATGACATCACTGGTCCCTGTGCTTGGCCTTTGGCCTAAATTATATATTCAACTCAACTCAAATTAACGACATGAATAATGTTTACCTAGAAGCGCCATTCATAAATCCTTGTATAGTAAAAGCGTTCGTTGACCGCAAACCACTGCCAAGGCTCTGCAACCTGTTACAGGCTGTCAAGAAGCAAGAGCCCTTTATAGCATAACGGCTGGTTTGAAACTTAAACGAACGAGCTTAACAAAGCAACCCACAAATGCCCTTTGTCTCCCATGAATTCTATTCCCGTTTCTCCCAAAATTTAATCACGTATCCTGAGGGTGAGAGCGTGAAGGATCAAGAGTTCCTGAATGACTGGTATGCAGTAAATTCCCTTGGCGTTTGTATGTACATGTCCAGAGGCGCTGTTTTTCATTTTTGTGTCTCACCAACTGCCGTTGCTTTATACAGGCCGAAAATCCCAGAAATTCTGTATATGAGCTATCAACTGGCTAGGTGAAAACATACGGACAGACATACAGGTGGACAGAGAATGTATTTAAAAGGCCACAGTACAAGAGGTGAGGCACAGGTTTGAATAGAATACACAGAAATAAAATATTGAAGTTGACAGGAATATAATTAAAGCACTGAACAACATTCATGAGATGAATTTCGGTATCTTCTTAGTTTCAATTCACTGGGCAATGGTAATTGTATTAGTATTTATAATGGATCTGATTGCAAATCCTTCCAATTTGTTTTGATATGTACTGCATACATAAATGGTACATAATGAGTCTCTCTCTCTCTCTCTCTCTCTCTCTCTCTCTCTCTCTATAGAAATTGCATGTACTCCATCAGTGAAGTCTTATAATGAAAATACCGAAAGATATTACGTTACCAATATGAGAAGCCTAATAATAATAATAATTATAAAAAAATTAAGATAGTGATATTGCTACCGAGCGAACGTGTGGGTGTAATGGAGCGAGATTGATAGAACTTCCGTAGCGTCTGTAATTAAGATGAAATTATGACCGCAATAAATAGTCCGAAAGCCATCACATATAAATGATTGAAGCCTCTTCGCAGGGAGGAAACGAAACGGTTCCGGTTAAGACCATGAGGTGACTGACTGACTGACTGACTGAGGGAGTGATGATGTTTTTAGGGACCGTTCTTTGCGATGCTCTTCCAAGGATTTCATGATACTCATGTGCTCGAATTTTAACGCGCGAGGCGGAAGGAAATTCGAATAGTTTGGAGCGTCGGTTGAAGCGAGTTGAATAACCACAGGTAAACAACGCTGCAGTTGGGTATGTTTGATGATTGGAGGGTGGATGATCAACGTACCAATTTGCAGCCCTCTAGCCTCGGTAGTTTTTAAGATTTGAGGGCGGACAGAAAAAGTGCGGACGGACAGACAAAAAACCATCTCAATAGTTTGCTTTAACAGACAACTAAAAATGGAATTCTGCCTCAAATAAAAATAGGTCAGATGAATAAAGTCATATATATATCCACGGGAATGTGAAAGAAAACAGAGTTATTCTTTTGAGTGGAAAAATGTGGAGCGAAGGTCGATGTCTGACGACGGAAAGTTTCTACGGTACAACTGACATTATTCTAGTTCTGGACCGTAGTCTACTCTTTCTAGCATGCAATCTTCAGCTCTTAATCCTCTAGGACTATGTGGATGTTTCATTATTCAAGAAGAGAAAGCATCTAGATTCTGGAAGATAATCTTTTTGAGAGCAGTGAGAAAGCTCTCTTAGCGACTTTCGATTTCGCCTTCTGTTAAAATGTGATAATAATGATGAGTATTGAAAACCTGTCATTACCATTTATTAGCCAAGCAACCCTGTTTGGAAAAGCTAAATGCTATAAGGCCAATGACTCCAATGAGAAACGAACTTCTTACGCAAAAAGAATTGGAGACGTAAAGCATAAATTGTTATAAGAGAAATAACAAAGAGAAATACGAGACAAAGCTCTAAAACCATGATATGAGAATCGTATGAGCCTGTTCAATGAGAAGTGCCTTTGCACCTTGTTTGAACTTCTGAAGTGCCATTGATTCAGCCACAAGATTAGTTGCCAAAAGTCAGAAGTTGATGTACTGTAATGTCGGGTGGCTCATATTTCTGGAATATCCGTAATTAATGACACTTTTATTGCACAAGGTGTTCTTAATGTTTTTACGTTAGTAAATACTGGAGAATATTAATCTCCCGTTAGTCCTAATATTAGTCAGTTACATATGCGAAAAGGTTACATACACATACCCAATATATGCCAAGTAAACAGCAAACCTGGCGTGTGAATAAAAGTCGCCATCGATCACGCGAAACTCCTGACACCAATCGTGTGACGATGCGAGTAGAAACAAATGACGGACTTATCTTGGAAAAATAACAGCTCATGAGCCGTCCATTCTAAAGCAGGCAGTCGCCGCCTTTCCGAGTGACTTCATTTCCTCATTCTCTTTGAGGTGATAAACGACCGTATAACGGCTCCTTTTGCCTCGGAGGGCATTCGTCATCATCACTGTCTTCTTCATTTAGTAATGATTGCGCCTGGCAATGTCCCTCTTAGGATTTGGGACGTAATGGCATTGTCGTGAGTATATAATGACTTTGCCGAAAGATATATGGTGGCTCCTGTGTGATTTAGCTTATCGGGAATAATGCTGTCCTTTTTTTTCCGTTGTGTCTTCATCCTAATTTTATTAGTTTTGAAGGCAGAGAGAGAGAGAGAGAGAGAGAGAGAGAGAGAGAGAGAGAGAGAGAGAGAGAGAGAGAGAGAGACTGACTTTCACCTCGGCATCCTGGAGACGTAGTTAAACGCGCTATGAGACTCTAATTTCTAAAATACAATTATTTTGTGAAAAGCAAATTAGAAGGCATTCACAGAGAGAGAGAGAGAGAGAGAGAGAGAGAGAGAGAGAGAGAGGATTTTCATCGGCATCCATAAGATATGCACTTAAACCTATTATGTGACTTTAATTGCAAATATATCTTGATTTTTTCCAAGAGAGAGAGAGAGAGAGAGAGAGAGAGAGAGAGAGAGAGAGAGAGAGAGAGAGAGAGAGAAATCACCTTAAAGCAAGGATTTCTCCCTTTCCATTATTTCGTTTGCAATCTGGCTGTATTCCTAAATGAATATTTCCTACCTTTTTTTTCATTCGTTTTTCTCCTCAAACGTCCTCTGCCGGGTGATAGAATATTAATGGAGAAAAAACAAAATTACACTCCTTGGATACGAAACGACAAGGGTGATAAATATCCCTAAAAGATTCCTCCAGAAAATTGCTAAGGAATTATTTCATCAATTCGAGTCCAGTAAAACTGAGTTTTAGAATAGTCTTTAGTGTTCCCGAATATTTCTTATTTACTACAATGATAACTTGACATAGTGTTATAGTGTTGTCAATACACCTCTAAAGTGTTTTAACCTTTATGTTAATGACAGTCTTCCGAGTCCTTCAGTCCATTAGTACTGTCAAGAGAAAGGAATAAGTACGTGTTATATTCCGTATACCACTTTGTATGCTTTGTGATATGGTATATTTTATTGATGCATATATATGTTATATTATATCGATATATATTATATATATATATAGTAAGTTATATATATCAGTAATATATATATATTCCATAATACTATATTTACAAAACAAACTAGACTTTTAGTGACACGTTTAGCTATGTCTGAAATATTTTAACTGGAAAAAAGTTAAACATCATTACTTCTGGACATTTCTTGGATGTTGGACCACTAAGGAAAGCCAGAACATCCATGGGTTAGTTTGTGAGGCTAGCACCTCGTCTCATCGACAAATAAGCCTGTAAAGGTATCACCTTGCAAAGTCACCCCTGATCAAGGAAACATAGCATTTTCTAAAAACAAGGCATGATCTGACTTCCATCTTTCTCAGGATGCGTGCAAGATTTTTTCCTCACGCATCTGTTGTAAACATTCTATTCCTAACTTTTAAGGTAAATTAAAGAGTACCAAAGTCTACGGTCAAATAGAGCCTTATTGTTTCACCAATGAAAATTGAAATAAATGCGTTATTTTTTTTATTGGAAATAGTATTTTCTGTATTGTTTAACATGCACATTATTTATTTTGTACATTTTCATTCTAAGAATTAGATCATGAATATCCTATTCTAAAATTCCTGTATCTTTAACTCAAAGCAAAACACCTTTTTCAGACCTTCTTAGTCTCTTCCATAGACCTTTCCTAACACCCCTAACAAGAACAACAAGAAACAACAAAGTACTTTGTAGGCCTTTACTCCCCTGAGTTCAAGCAAAAAAAAAAAAAACACATCTTCTAACAAATGAGGCTTTATGGGTTTAGAGTTACAAACCCCGTCCAATTCCATTTTCATTTGAGGATTTTTGCATAAGAACTTGAAACAAACTAAACGCCTCCCCCTAACCCCCTTTCCCCCTATTTCTACCCTACCCTACCCTTCCCTACCCTACCCTAACCCTACCCTAAACCTAGAAACCCCCTACCCTACCCTACCAATCCTTTACACTGCAACACTCACCACTATCTCTAACACCCTCTGCAATGACGCTAGGCGTAAATTAGATATATTTACATTGTGTATGTATACACTTTTTGAGTAAAAGGACATAAAATGAAATCATCTCTCACAGAAAACAACGTTTAAGATTCAGGGGCCAGATTGGTAAATAAATGGCCAAGATTTCCAATAAGAGAAAAGAAAGAAGAATTATACAAATATAAAGAGTTTTAAAATTTGCCACTAAGACCCCGTTCCTTTATCAATTGGTGGAGCAGCTTGGATATTATATTTTTGTTTTTGCGGAGATTATTTTGAATTTTATTTCCCTATTACGAAAGCTTCTTAAAATGTTGTGGACCCCATGTGGATGAGGCGGGTAAAGCGCAAGGTCTCAAAGAAAGTAACTCTGTACTTGGCGGCGAATAAATTTGAGGACACTGTGGTGTGTTGAGGAACATTTGGAGGGTTAGGGAAGAGGGTGAGGTAAGAAGAAGAGGAGAGGTAAAAGAACTAAAACAAAAATACGGAGGAACTATGAACGAGCCTTGGAAAGAAGATGAATCTTTATCAATATAAATGTTAATTAAAAACCGGTTCAAAAGTCCCATTGATTTGGGTATTTGTATATATATATAGTTATAGAAATATAGTATATATATTCATATAGATTATAGATAGGTATATATAATATCATTAAATAATAATATTTTATTTTACATATGAATGTTCATTAGCATTAAAGTAATTGATATATTGCACCGTAGATATAGATCCATATAAATGTTCATAAACCACTTAAAATCACTTTATTAACGCACCACACCACCACCAACTGCCCATAGCAACCACACTCACACCGACACACACAACCACAACACACACACAACACACACATCCCACTACCACACACACCACACACACACACACCACCCATATATATATTTATATATATAATAATATCTATGATAATAGTATAATAGATATATATATATATATATATATATATTGTCGTTCGTTCAGTGGAAAAATTGACATACGCAATCTTCAGAAAGGGTGGTCCATTGATAACGAGGTTGTAATGGGAAAGAATGTTTATTATAGTGAAACGTTTCGCGCTTTCGCACAGGAAGAAAACAATTCGTCGGTGGCCCATCATCAGTCCCTGCAAAGAGCATAAGAACTAAATAAACTAGCATATAAAAACCATAAACACAAACAGAAACTCCACATGATTTAAAAAACGTACTACTAAGTAAAAAATCAATTAATATCAGAAACAAGGATTGTTTGAATATTCAATTGACCGTTGAGACCGAATTTCCCTTGTTCAAATGATTTGTTTCCTGATATCTGAAATTTCCACTATCCAATTTAAAACAAATCCATTGAAAAACAAGGTTTCCTTTTTTTAATTTTAAAAAAGATCGCCCATTCAGCCCTTCATGTGAGATCCAACGTTTCATATACAAATTGCACAATGCCCTGGATGTCCAGGTTCTTACGTTTGGAGCTCAACTCGAAGGTTGCTGAGGGGTTTGATATTGGCAGGTCATTTAGTGGGTTTTAGTTTTTCCCGAAGAGGACAAAGAATAAAACACAGCCTGAAGAATTTTTTCTTAATATCACTAACCATGCTTTTGCATTAATTGTAAAATTGAGCTTCCAGTAAAAGAAACAGTTCACAATAATAAATTCATATCAAACCCTGATTCCTGAGCTTACTTAAACCTAACCCTTCCGAGTCATTATAAATCATTAAAAAACCACTTTAGTTCCATTCGTTAAATGGTAATACTTTCTTCAAGCCACGTCGATACCTGGCAATAAGTTATTAACGTCGTCACCATGCATTTGACGACAGGTCATTTCCATCTTCCTCCTCCTCATGGTACGGTTTAATGTTTTGGGTGTTTTACTTCTCCTCTTTTTCAACCTTATTTTTAACCTGATTTTACTTAAAATAACTTTTTTTTTGGTTAATTTTAAGACTATTTTAATTTCAAACGTGAGGTTCTGTTTGTGTTTTAAAAAATGGTTTTATAGGTTTTATTTTATTTTGTCTTATTTTGCTCTATTTGCAGACTGATGATGCACAGAATGTTTCATATGCGAAAACGTTTCACTATAACTTAAACTTCATCACCTTTTACAACTCGTGGTCATGTACAGACCCTCTTGAAGATATGTATATAAATTTTCTTTCCTTCCCACTGAACGACTACATATCTCCTGAGATGATACTGAAACTTTTCTTCTTCTCCTGTTTCGCTTTTCCGTCTTCGACTACATGGAACTCACACACCCCGTTTGCCGCAACTACTTACGACTCGCTCACCGGGGGTTAATCCGCCCATTTAGCATCGCTTGTACCTCAAGGAATAACTGGAAAGGATGACTCCTTCGACTGGGAAAGGCCAAGGCAAGAAAATCTTGGAAATTTTCTCCCTCCAATTACCTCTTACTGACACTTGCAAAACTGGGGACCCTAACTGGCTTACATTTACTGACTATACTTGTACTTTTACTACCAATACTACGCCAACTGAATGATGTCACTTCTGACTGTCTCCGAGATTTCGTTCCGCTTCAGTATTGTATAAATCCTGCCTCTGCTCTGTATAATAACCGAAATCTCTACACAAAGATGCACTTAGAAACCCTGCTTAATTAACGGAATCGGGAATGTATAATCCCGATCTATTAACCCCTGTTTTAACTGGTTACGACAGAACAAATGATGAGAATGTTATTGTTCGAATGATTTGTCCATGGTTTTTGATCGTCCTGATTATTTTCCGAGAAATTGTTTTAGTTAAATTTTATTAAATAAACTATTATCTTCTGAGGGTATTTTCTACACCCTAAGGCCCCGTCCCACCATCCAACACCCGCTCGAGCTGTCCGTCACAACCATCGCAACAAAGTTCGTCGAGCAAAGCTTGAACCGAGTTCCCACACGGCCGAGCTTTGGCTCGACGAACTTTTGTTCGATGTGACGTCAGAAGTGGAGAAACTGCGGGTAAAGTTTCTTGACTTTTTCCCCGCTGTGTTTCTTTTCTCCGCTTTCTGACGTCCACAACATGCAATCGGACAAGTTTTCCGTCGACCAAGGCTCGACCGTGTTGGACGGGGCCTAAGCCAATCCAATCATGGCTGGCTTACAATAGTCCTTCTTTTTCCATATCAAAATTTTCGAGGCAGGACTTTTATTTTTCTGAATTTTTGGTAACAGGTGAATTTTCCATTAAAAAATGGATATGAAGTTTTCAACAAATTAATTTATTTCTTAGACAGGATGGAGACTATTTCAATGTATGGCTAAGTTTTTTGATGTGGAATCTCTTTTCCTTTTCAACAAATGTTCCACTCAATGAAACCATTAGCATTATTTTTAAACAAAGTTTTTTCCCAATTGATGAATAACTATTTTTAGTATTTAATTTTTTATATTTTTAATTCGGGGCTACTGTTTTAAAAAAAACGATTTGACTTGATCTTGCTGTGGTCCAAGAGTTCGATGTACATTTTTTAAAACAATCGGTTCTATTTCGCCAGGTCGATGGAGTCGCCATGGTGGGGTCTCCTTTAGGCCCTATCTTTTGCTAACTTTTTTTATGTCAGAACTTTCGAAGTCGAAATTTTTAAAAGGTTGGTTTAGTTCTAATTTTAGAGACGACCCTCTTTTTAATTTTTAACCGGGGTAGATACGTTTGATGATAAACCTTCGCTTTATTTTTGCCAGCAATCCTTGCAACTGTTCCTCTTTTGTTATTTTTAGAATTTTATTAATAACGATCGACCCCGAATTATTAAGTTTGAACAGTATAAGGTTTGTAAAAAAAAGAAGGTACTTCACCTGTTATTTAGGAGTTTTGAAGAATCACCTATCACTAAAGTAACATCAGAATAATTTGCCACGCCCAGTCTACAGAAAAACGGTAAACCTATACAGGACTTACTTAATAAGTTTTTTTTAATAGTTCCTGTCCAACATTATTTTAAATTAAACGACCACTCACCTCCACACATTGGTTAATAGGGTCCCTTAAAGTATTCATCTTCTTTCTTGGAAAAAATTTTCATGATGAGATTTTCATTTTTGCTGAGTTTTTTTTTCAAGTTCCAAACGCTTTTTTCCCACAAGACTTAAGTTTTGGAAAATTGTCCACCATACTGCGAGTTTCGAGGTCTTGTTTTTGTTTCAGTTCCAACAGCTTCCCCTTTTCAGCCTTTTTCCCCCTCTTTTCTCCCTTGCTCCCTCTCCTTCCCTTTTCTCCTAATTTTTCTTGATGTTTTCCAAAACGGGTTATTTTAATGCGAGCTGTTCCTCATATTATTTTCTGAGCTGAAATTCATAATTCCAATTTTAAAAAAAAAACCAAAAATCATTGAACAACGAAATTTCCCTGTTTCCTCAAAGGTCCAAATTAATATCAAACAAAATCCCTTGTTACCGCATAGGTTCCCTTTTTTAATTTTCAAAGATCGCGCCTTCCAAGCCCTTCAATAGAATCCAACGTCATATACAAATTCACAATGCCCTGGATGTTGTCCAGGTTCTTTCTTTACGTTGGATCAACTCGAAGGTTTGCTGAGGGTTCGGATATTGCAGTCATTTAGGTTTCAGGTTTTCCCCCAGGTTTCCTGAACAAGGACAAAGGAATAAAACCAGCCTGAAATTTTCTAATGACCACGAAACCATGCTTTTAATTTTAAAAAATTGGAGCTCCAAACGAACAGTTCACACAATAAATAAATCATGTCAAACATCCTGAGGGTTCACTTAACTACCCATGCCCGAGGTCATTTATTATAACATTAAGAAAACTTGTTCCTTCGTTAAATTTTATTTTACTTTCTTCAAGCCACACTTCTATACCTGGGCATAGTTTAACGTCCAGTCACCTGCATTTGCATTTGACGACAGGTCATTTCCATATTCTCCTCCTCATGAACGTTATGTTTTGCGGGTGTTCCTCTCTCTTTTTATAAATTTTTTAAACTGTTTATTTTTACTTAAATATTTCTTTTGTTAATTTTAAAGACTATTTTTAATTCACCATGTGAGTTTCCTGTTTTGTGTTTTTTAAATGGTTTGTTTTATATTTTATTTTATTTGTTTTCTTATTGCTTCTTTTGCAGACCTGATTGATGGCACACAATTTGTTCCAATATGCAGAAACGTTTCACTTATAATAAACTTTTGGGGGGGTTGGGCGTTGGGAGGTTAGCCTTTTCAAAATCCTTTTTAACAAATCGTATTATGGACACCCTACTGAACGATTCATTTTATAATATATAATATAATAGATATATTATATATACATATATATTATATATATTAATCTATATATATTATATATATAATTGGTTGAAATTGTTAATTTTATTTTTACTTTCACACCTACCTATGCTATTAACTTTTTTTTTTTCATAACATAAATGTCATTTTTATATGGTATACACACACACACCACACACACACAACCACACCAAACATGTACTATATATATTATGATATATTAATATATAGTATATATGATATATATAATATATATATCTATCTATATATAATATATAGTATAGACGGTGTGTGGTGTATAATACACCATAAAAATGACATATGTAAATGAGGTAATAGCATGTAGGTTGTGAATATAAAATATTAACAATTTCCTTTATTTATATATAGATATTATAATATAGTAGTATATATAATAATTAGTATATAATCTATTAGTTAATATTATATTAGCTATAAGCCAATATTAAAAAATTAAAATAATTATAGAAAACGAATCTTCAGAGGGTGTCCATTGATACGAGGTTGTAAAAGGTATGAACGTTTTATTAATAATGAAAATCGTTTCGCACCATGAAACATCTGTGCATCATGCATTCTGGCAAAGAGCAATAAACACGATAAATAACCTATAACAAAACCATATAGACAAAACAAGGTTTAATTGAACATTAGAAATTATTGAATACCACCAACACACCCCACACACAAACGCACACAACACACACACACCACACACAACACACACACACTATATATATAAAAATATATATATGAATATATATATATTATATATATATATAGTAAGTATAGATATAGAATATCTATATCTAGATATAATAATGAATAATAATTATATATAGATATATATCTATATATTATATATATGAATATATATATATATAATAGATATATATATATAGAGAGATATCTAATAATATATATATATTATATCTATATATAATATCTGTATTATATATGTAGATATATATATATTTAATGTATCGAGCTATATAGATATATAATATTATATATAATATATATATATAATATAGATATATATTATATATACAATATATTCAATATAATATTCTCAGAATATATTAGAATATCTAATACGATATAATCCTATAGATATAGCTATATATCTCTATATACTAATTAGTAGAGATATATATATATATCTATATATATATCTACCTAACCTAATCACTCTATATAGTTATATACTCATCCATCATATATATATATTATACTCAGTATCTATCTATATATCTAATCAATCTACCGTGTGATCACATATATTATATACTAATATATTATCATATATATATATATATATATATATTATTATATGAGGTAAGATATATATATTAATATTAATATACATTATACTATTTATCTTATATTTCTATATATATATATATATATATATTAATTATATATAGGTCTATATCATCTATATAGGATATATAATTTAATTTATAAATGTAATTATTACGTTATTTTTATTCCACGATTTATGCAATGTTTATTTTTTATCCCGACTTTTGCTAAATGCGTTAGGACACAAGGTAAAAGACGAGGGCCCGGTTTTTTTAGTATAGTACAGATCTTGATTTTTCCGTTTATTGATCTCTCATTCGCGTCTTATATAACGTTTAACAAAACCCAGTCAACTAAGAAATGGAAGAATCAAAATCAAAATTTTTCAGTTTCCTTCCGTACGAAGGGGCACCAATTAATTACTCGTTGCTGTGATCGCTTCTCACTTTTGTTTCCTCCGACCGGAAACTGTTTTGCAGTCTTTGAAGGAAAGACTGCAAGCAATCTTCCCTGTTCAGTTTCCAATCCACAAGATTTTCCTGAATTGACCGCTGTTTAAAAAAAAAAAAACAAATGAAAAAAACCAGAAAGGGACGGGACGGAATTGAAATCAAGAAAAGGGGGAACTCTTGGGGAATCGAAGGGTGAATATGCCAGGCAAGGATAATATATAATATAATAGATATATATAATTAAGTTATTATATATGATAATATAATAGATATTTATTATTTATATATATTATACATAATATATATATGTATTATAATATATATATATATTAATATATTATAATAATTATTTATTAATATAGAAGGATATTTATATTTTATATTATATATATATATATATATACTATATATATATATCTAATATATATATATAATGTAGGTAGAGATTATTATATATATATATGATATAACATATATATTTATATAATATAATATATTTATAAGGCTATAGATATGATATTTAGAATATTATATATAAATATTATATATAATGTATAGATATATATATATTTATAAATGATATATATATGATATTATATACTATATATTATAACATATTAGTAATAATATTCTAAATCTATATAGATCTAATCTACATTATATATATAATTATTATATATAATTATATATATATATATATACATATTCATAATTATATAGAATTATAATATACTATATATATATATATTAATATAACTAAATGTGGCACGCGCTTCGCATTTGTGAAAGAGACATACATTCAATACCCAGAAATTACTGCAGGTTTGCTGTACTTTACAGTTTAAAAGGTAGTCACATAAGTAACCAGGAATTTCATCTGAGATACTGTTTTACCAGAACTTAGTCTTTGAAATCTTGAAATCGGAGGAACATGCCTAAAATCCAAATAAAAATAATCATGTCGTTTAAGTTTTACATCAGTGAATTTTGCTGTTAAAATAATGTTTTACAATGGTGGTTGTGATAGACGAAGCAGGTTTTAGTAAAACCGATTACTAACAACTTTACCAAATTGGGTAACGGGTTACCGAATACTTTGCAGTGGGAGTTAGGACGAAAAAACGTAACCAAGATTGATATTTAACTTAGTAAATTCATCCGAAGTGAAATAAGTATTTAAAGTTGAAAATGAGGAGGTTTGGGACAGCACCTCTTACGGACCAATAGAGAGGAGAGAGAGAGTAGGAGGAGAGGAGAGAGAGAGAGAGAGGAGAGGACAGGGAGGAGAGAAGGAGAGACCCAAAATATCGCTTAAGTCTAAAATCTCTGTAGGGTTGTAATAAGTTCATTTGTCTGTAGGTATTCTAGCTCCAAGGCCAAGAAGACAGCCAGAAGGCGAGATGTTCCCTTTTCTTATTCTTTTTTTCTCATTAATTAATAAACTTTTTTCCTTTTTTTCCTTTCTTCAAAGATAATAGGCATTTTTTTCTGGAGGGGTGACACCCGCTACTTTGTTATTTTTGTTTCCCTTATATTTATCTATTATTTGCTCTGAGTCAGCAAAGATATTGTCCTTGCTCATTCATTTATTTCTTTAGTCTTTTCATTCCGTAAGTTCTTGTCTCTTCTTAAAATCACTTAATAATTTTTTATGAATAGTGCAAGATTTTGTTTTTGCATAGTTTTGTTATTTTCCCTTCCATCTTTTACTGACGGTAATATCCTTTGTCGAATCACCCAGGTTCCTTCCTATTGACGGGGTAATGGATGCTATAAATAGTATCCTGGACGACTTTAGTTCTCTCCTGTGGCAATGGATTATGGCCCAGGTAATTATTGTGAGACAGTTTAGACACATAAAGCCGGTAATACGCCGAGGGCCATTATATCCCTTGTGTCATTGCCAGATAAAGGAGATGGAAGGTCCACGTAATGATCTTATCAACTTGTGTTCCTTAGCCATTCGGTTCTGCCGATTTCTGAGTTTATAGACATTCTACGGACGATGACTTCGAGGCATAGTTACTTCTATGAATATGGAAATTTTGTTCAAAATTTACCCCTTGCTGAATGCATTTGCGTAGTTCTTAGACAAACAAATCTACTGTTAAATAAAGGTATAAGCCACGAAGGAAAAATAAACAACGGGGTTTCTGCAAGATCTTTCGATGAACGTCCTTTACTCTGCTGAGTAAAGGAGGTTCAGTCGAAAGATCTTGCAGAGACTCCGTTGTTTATTTTTCTTCGTGGCTTATACCTTTATTTATGGATTTATCACGTTCCAAACTTTCGTGATTCAATTATACTAATCTGCTGTTATTTAGAGTTTTCTTTTCTTTTCTTTTGCACTACAGAGGCTCGATTTTAGTCTGACGAAAATGAACTCTTCTTCTAGATCAGATTGAATAATAATTAACGTTCCCGTAAACATTCTGCCATTGATTCCATTGCCTAGGTGAGGTTGAATAAAATCCTCCCATTATTTGGTGGATTACTACATTTCGAAAATCAGTCCTAATGTAATTATGTCTCCTACCACAGCCTCAAGATGTCTGAAATCGGAAGGAAAATTCAGTCAATCCTTCACAAGTCTGCTCCTGTTCGACAACAGAAGCAGGGTCTCCACGTACTAATGTAGTTAGATAATTTTCGACTAGGTTCTAAAATTGATCTGGTAACTTTTAACTTATGGCAAGACTGCCATACAACACAGTTATTGAAGGCGTTGAAAAACCGGGAACAATTATACGAAAGATTTTTTTTTTTTTTTTTTTTTTTTCATGGAGGAGCCTCAGACCGAAAGTAGTCCAGTGGCCCCAGATTCAGAAAAAACAAGACGTAGATTTCTCAGTAATTGTCAGTTGCACCATGCCTAATTATGGCATGTTAAAAATGGTTATTTATATATATATATATATATATATATATATATATATATATGTATGTATGTATGTATATATATATATATATATATATATATATATATATATATATATATATATATATATATATATATATATATATATATATATATATATATATATATATATATATATATATATATGTAAGACATAGGGTTTTGATTAATAATATATTGTTCGTACGTTCTCTGTGACCTATGGAATGTGGAGGACAGTGCAGAGGTAACGACCTGAGGGTAGCTGATCAATAGATTCTAGGGGATGGCGTGAGATCAAAGTGCTTAATTCAGGAAGTCATTGTACGACAGTTTATGAACTCTTCCCAAAGTGCCTTTGTGAAACTAGAGGCAGCTAGAACCGCGAGGTGCTAGCGAACTGTGTGTTCGTATGTGCGTGTGCGCCTCTTCTATTCATAATGTATCACTAGCCAAGTCTATGGGAAGACTTGCACAGACATTATCAGTGAGTGATATTCCGGTTGGGAATGGGTAAGTGTTACCTTTACTTTAGCCAAAGGGATGGCTTGTTTGATATCTTGTAAGATGTTCCATTTTATTAACTTTGTCTTTAAACTTGTGTGTGTACTTACCGAGATGTGTTCTGTATCTTTGACGACGGATCTGGAATACCGGGGGACAGAGTTCCCAGGGAGAGATGTGGACTTTTTGGGTGACTTGACAATGAGTTGTTTTTTAAGTTAGTCTGTAAGACTGGATTACTTAGTTTAATTGATTTAGTTATTCTTGTAAATAAACGTTATGTTATGATACAACTCTCTCATTTTCATTACCTGTTAGAATGGAGAGAGAGAGAGAGAGAGAGAGAGAGAGAGAGAGAGAGAGAGAGAGATAGGGGTCTGCCTTCCGTTTCGTGTCCACGCTTACCTTATGAATACTGGGGGTCCTTCCCCCATGTTATATATATATATATATATATATATATATATATATATATAGTATATATATATATATATATATATATATATATATATATACAGAGAGAGAGAGAGAGAGAGAGAGAGAGAGAGAGAGAGAGAGAGAGAGAGAGAGAGAGAGAGAGAGGTTGACTGGCAATAAAGAAATATGCTATTTACTCATTCATACTCATAATGCTCAAACAGATTTATTACCTCAACCCGATCACTGACACCAAAACTGGGAGCACCAGTTAATTATACTTTGGCGAAACTGTCGATAATTTTCCCTTTGAGAAAATATAGCACATTTTTACGGAATTTTATTAGCCCGGCTTAATATTTATATATATACCACACACACACACACACACACACACACACACACACACACACATATATATATATATATATATATATATATATATATATATATATATATATATATATATATATATATACATACACGTATGTATTATTTTTATTTTCATAATTGTTATTTTTATTAAAGTTTTTATTTGCTTCATTTTATTGAGTTATAATTTCTGTTATCCATGAAGCTGTTATTATTATTATTATTAATTATTTTTTTATTTTTTTTTTTTTTTTGCTCTATCACAGTCCTCCAATTCGACTGGGTGGTATTTATAGTGTGGGGTTCCGGGTTGCATCCTGCCTCCTTAGGAGTCCATCACTTTTCTTACTATGTGCGCCGTTTCTAGGATCACACTCTTCTGCATGAGTCCTGGAGCTACTTCAGCCTCTAGTTTTTCTAGATTCCTTTTCAGGGATCTTGGGATCGTGCCTAGTGCTCCTATGATTATGGGTACGATTCCACTGGTATAATTCCCATATCCTTCTTATTTCTATTTTCAGATCTTGATACTTATCCATTTTTCCCTCTCTTTCTCTTCAACTCTAGTGTCCCATGGTATTGCGACATCAATGAGTGATACTTTCTTCTTGACTTTGTCAATCAACGTCACGTCTGGTCTATTTGCACGTATCACCCTATTCGTTCTGATACCATAGTCCCAGAGGATCTTTGCCTGATCGTTTTCTATCACTCCCTTAGGTTGGTGCTCGTACCACTTATTACTGCAAGGTAGCTGATGTTTCTTGCACAGGCTCCAGTGGAGGGCTTTTGCCACTGAATCATGCCTCTTTTTGTACTGGTTCTGTGCAAGTGCCGGGCATTCGCTTGCTATGTGGTTTATGGTTTCATTTTTCGTATTGCACTTCCTACATATGGGAGAGATGTTATTTCCGTCTATCGTTCTTTGAACATATCTGGTTCTTAGGGCCTGATCTTGTGTCGCTGTTATCATTCCTTCAGTTTCCTTCTTTAGCTCTCCCCTCTGTAGCCATTGCCATGTGTCATCGCTGGCTAGTTCTTCAGTCTGTCTCATGTATTGTCCGTGCATTGGTTTGTTGTGCCAGTCCTCTGTTCTGTCTGTCATTCTCCTGTCTCTGTATATTTCTGGATCTTCGTCTACTTTTATTAGTCCTCTTCCCATGCACTCTTTAGCCACTCGTCTTCACTGGTTTTCAGATATTGCCCCAGTGCTCTGTTCTCGATGTTGACGCAGTCCTCTATCTTTGTAGTCCTCTCCCTCCTTCCTTTCGTGTTATGTATAGTCTGTCCGTATTTGCTCTTGGTGTAGTGCTTTGTTGTATTGTCATTTGTTTCCTGGTTTTTCTGATCTATGCTGCGGAGTTCTGCTTCGTCCATTCGGACTATTCCTGCGCTTGTATCTGATTTACTTGCTGGGCACTCACCCATAGTGTTTATTGATTTCTTTAATCATATTTTCCCTCCCCGTTTTCCGGTCCCCCCCGTTCCGTTTTCCGGCGTTGAGTTTTTTTTGACTCGAGTATCGCCTTGAGTCTCTGCATATATTCTTTCCTGATCCTGATTGGTGTTTTTATATCCCCTCCTTCCATTATTCCCAGGTATTTGTATCCTGTCTCATCTATGTGTTTGATGTTGCTCCATCTGGTAGCTTTATCCCTTCAGTTCTCGTTACTTTGCCTTTTTGTATGTTGACTAAGGCGCATTTTTCTATTATTATTATTATTATTATTATTATTATTATTATTATTATTATTATTATTATTATTATTATTATTATTATTATTATATTAACCGCCCGAGAGAAAAAAAAACAATTAATGGAAATTGGTATTCAGGGAAATCGAAACTTTTTAAATTCATATAGTAATGTTCCCAAAAGCTTAAATTGTTAGTTGTAATAAACTGTATCATATTAACATTTGTCATCGACTAAAAATTGAGGCAGAGTCATGAACCACCATTTGCTTTTATGCGATAAATAATATAATCACTGTATTTGATGTCGGTAAACATGATATACGCGTACCATTTGGCTGGATACATTAGTTACGCTCGTTTTAATTTGAGGCAAAATATATTAAAAACCAAAATAAATGTCCAATAAATTTAGCTTTTGATAGATACTCATAAATATTGATACACATTTTTTTTAATATTACCGAAAAATAAACACGTTTGCAACAGTTATATGGTTGGGTGAATCTATTTTTTTTTTGGCGCAATTGTAGCCTGATAATGCTGGTGAAATACATCGGAAGACTTGTCAAAAATGAAGTGACTGCAGAAGGGATATAAAGAGACATCTGTCAAGAGGCTTGGATGAGAAATCTTCTTAAATCCGATTAAACGGAATTAGGCAATTTCCTTCTGTCAGGTTAATCTCAAGTGGTCCTTGACCCACTTCCACCTGCCTAAAAAAAAATTAAAAAAGGAAACTGGACTAATTTCTGATATTCAGGAAAGAATTCTTGTCCTTTAATTCGGTTCAGAATGTAGGATTTTCTAAGACTTCTTTTGCCGAGAAGCCGTTTGGGTTGTCAAGGTTTATACGTGTAGATTCAGACACATTCTCATGCATGGCGTAGAGAGGGAAACATGTGATCTATGCCATGACTCCTATATGAAAGAGTTTTTCTCTCTAGATCATGACCAACATAAAATCCTTCTAGATTTCATAAAGCCTATTCACCGTACGGGATGTTTTGGTTACAAACATTCTGATTTCAGTTTATGTTCCCATGCACGAATAATCTAATATCAGAATAATCTTTGTGTCTTTATCTATTGATATATTATTTTATCCATTTTTCTTTTCTAATAACTGATCTCTTCTTCCTGTTATTTCCCATTATCTAGTGTAGCTTCTTTCAAATGAACACCATATTATTTGGAAGGTTGAATAATAATAATAATAATAATAATAATAATAATAATAATAATAATAATAATACTAATAATAACAATATCTTGTACTAAATGTCATTGTTATAAGTGTTTCCGTAGGGGGTTTAGTGCCATCAGTGCACCTCTTGCGGTGCGCTGTAGGTATTACTTAAAGGTTCTTTGCATGCAGTGACCCTTCACCCCCAAGCTGCAACACATTTTTTTTTCTTTTACTGTACCTTCCTTCATATTCTCCTCCTACCATCTTACTTGCTACCCTCTCCTAGCAAATGTTTCATAGTCCAGCTGCAAGGTTTTGTTCCAGTTACGCCTTTTAATTAAGCCTTTAAACTAAATATAATATTCCAATTGCAATTGATTTAAGTGTTCTGCAGTATGTATGCTTTTCTTATCGAAATTAACTCAGTAAGTACAATCCCTTCGTACCCAGCTTACTGCATCTCCTTCATTTTCGCAGAGCCCAAAAGCCTAATGGGTATCATTGGAACGAGCCCTGTCTTTTCCCATTTTCCGTCCCAGAACACATGTGGAACAACTCTTACCACAACAAAAAACGGGAATGAATAAAGAGGCAGTTTAACTTTTAACAAGCAATTTCAACTTCAAACAAGGCCCTTAAGCAGCGCACTTGGTAACTCTCGTCTGGAACATTGTGCTTGGAATGGCGAAACGGCCCCAAGAACTGGGGAATAATGACTAGATTGGGGAATTAAGTGACAATTTGCTCGGGGGAAGACGCGAAAGAGAGGCAGGAAATTTCGGGCCGTATGAATAGACATAATCGCGAATGTTCGCATGAAATTTGGCTCCTTCCCGAAACTTCGCTATATTTCTCGCTTCTGAAAAAATAGTATTGACAGAGAGAGTAAGAGGAGAGAGAGAGAGAGAGAGAGAGAGAGAGAGAGAGAGAGAGAGAGAGAGAGAGAGAGAGAGAGAGAGGGCTATTCTTCACACTTCTGAGGATAGAGAGAGAGAGAGAGAGAGAGAGAGAGAGAGAGAGAGAGAGAGAGAGAAACTGCACACTTCTGAGGAGAGAGAGAGAGAGAGAGAGAGAGAGAGAGAGAGAGAGAGAGAGAGAGAGAGAACTGTACACTTCTGAGGAGAGAGAGAGAGAGAGAGAGAGAGAGAGAGAGACTTATTCACACTTCTGAGGGGGAGAGAGAGAGAGAGAGAGAGAGAGAGAGAGAGAGAGAGAGAGAGAGTTATTCACACTTTGAGGGGAGACCGAGAGAGAGAGAGAGAGAGAGTAATAATAATAATAATAATAATAATAATAATAATAATAATAATAATAATAATAATAATGTGCTTTATTTCCAATATTTACATTGGCTATTCTGTATCTTACAAGGATAAAATATATGCAATGCATGAGTACATTTCATACTACTCACAGTTTACACCAAAAAAAACCTGATTTAACATCTTAAAAATACAAAATAGTACGTATAATTTGACTTACATGTGTAAATAGGAATCATTATGATTTAGAAAGTTGCCCTTCTATTGTTACAATTCTGGAAATGCAGTATAAAGCGTTATCAACCTATCGGCAAAAAATGTTTCTTCAGAGCTGATTTGAAAGAATTGATATTAACAGTTGTTTTTATAGCTGTTGGTAGCTTATTCCAAGCTAAAGGACCCTGTACAGTGAACGTTCTTTTACCCAGCTCGGTATTTTGTCCTTGGTACGTAAAGTCGTTGCTATTTTCTTGTTGTCCTGTCACTTCTAAATCCAACTAAGGTCAGAGGAAAAATCCATGTTGGGTATAATTATTCAATATCTTATAAATTAACAGACATAAGTCATACTGTATTCTTTGTTCTATATTTAGCCATTCTAATTTCTTTAAATTGGGGTTACATGATCGTATTTCTTTGCCTTCACCCCATCAGTCCTTTTTGCCGCAAAATTTTGGAGTTTTTGTATTCGATGTTGTTGTTGTTAAGACGTAGTGCCCCATACCTTCAAACAGTAGTTTACTATGCTTAACGCAAGCGACTGAACAACCATTTTGCGCATTTCATTATCAAATCTGTCTTTTATTCTGTTTATATAAATATGTGTTCCATTCACTTTCCTACTAACTTCATTTATATGAGCATCAAAACACATGTACTGATCAAAGTAAACTCCGAGGTTTTTTACATGGTCACTTTTCTAATAGCATGGCCATTGAAATTTATAACTATATTATCAGGAATTTGAGAAATGTATTGTCTTGAGCCAAGGAAAATATACTGAGTTTTTGATTCGTTTACATTTAATCCATTAATTTGGAAATAATATTTAGCATTTTCTAAGATACTTTCCGTTCTTGAAATTAACATTTGTAATTCTTCTATGGTTCCGGTGGTTAGGATTTGACTGTCATCTGCATACTGAAGTAGACATATCATTGATATAGATTAAGAAAAGAATTGGTCCTAATATTGATCCTTGTGGAACCCCAAAATTGCACTGGCTTAGAGAGATATTACATCGTCTATTCTTACTGACTGATACCGATTTTCCAAATAACTTTTGTACCAAAACGGGTCGATTTTTAGTTTTATACATTTACTAAGTAGGATATCATGGCTAACGCTATCAAATGCTTTAGAGAGATCTAACAATATGAGAAGAGAGATCTTTTTTTCGTCTATATTACTATAAATTTTCTCAGTGAGCTTCATGAGTGCGGTTTCGGTGGATAGATGTTGTCTAAAACCATGTTGGGTTTGTGATAGATAATAAGTTATTTTCTTCAAGATATTGCATGAGCTGAACTGCAACTATTTTTTCTAATATCTTAGATAAGACTGGTAGAAGTGATATAGGCCGATAATTTTCGACTGCATCTGGGTCACCGTTCTTGAAAAATGGTGTTACATGCGATAGTTTCCAGTCGGTGGGGTAAAGACCAGCAATGGAGGTGTTTACAATAACGGTTAGGTAAAAACTTATCACGGGTAAGGCATCTCGTATGAAACGGAGAGAGATACCATCAGATCCAAACGCCTTTGAGTCATTCAAATCCCTCACAACCAAGACAACTGTATCTACGTCAACGGGTTGCGGTCTGAAAAGGTTATTGGTGATACCTTGAGGTATAATAGTATCTATAGTGGTGAGATTATTATTTGCATTGAGGATCTGTTGAGAATTTTCGAAGGCCAGTCGACCTACATTTGCAAAATATTCGTTAAATTCTTCTGCTTTATCTTTCTTATCTTTATAATTATGGATACTTACGTTACTATTTGTGGCAGGGATCATTTCATGAACAATTTCCCATTTAGTAGACAAATTACCACGACAGTTTTTAAACTTATCTTTAAAATGTTCTGCCTTCTTTGTTTTAATAAGTTGATTAACTCGTTTTTTTATGGTTTTTATAAGTATTTCTTAATTCTAAGTTTAATGTATCCCTTTTGACTCTTTCATGCAATTCGTCTCTTGCTTTCATTGTATTTTAAGGTCATGGCTTATCCGGAGCCGCCGGGGCCGGGTAATTACTTTCGTTACACAAGGGCACACTTATTAAACTCTCAACAAAAAACACTAGTAAATATAGAAACTTGAATATTTACATTGTCTGTATTTCAATTTTATTAAGGTTAGGGGTTCTATTTAACAGGCTCTCACAGAACGTATTCTGATTATGTGTCTTAAAACTACGCAATGTTCTAGTTACAGGCCTGCCTTTTTTGGTTTTGAAATATCTATTTGTAGCGTTACCAACTCATGGTCAGCGACAGGACAAGGAACTACTTCAGCTTGGGAAATAATTTCTGGGCTGTTTGTGATGACAACATCTAGCAGTGATGAGCTTGTGCTTGCAATTTTGTAGGTTTATTAACTGCCTGGCGTAGGTTCAATTGGCGCACAATTTTACCTAGTTTACTATTAGCAGATAATAAATCATCATTAACATCCCCTAGTATAAAAATTGGCTTTCCACGTAAGGAACAACTTAAAAAAAACAGCCTTAATGTAGTCGAAAGAGGAGACTAAAGCTTTGGGATGGCGGTAAACACACCCTAAAATGAATGATGGGAGCTTTTTATGTTGTACAGTTATCCAGACATCCTCCATCCTACTACTCTATCAACATTTAGGTCATTCTATTAAACTTTTTAAATCATCTCGAACATAGATACAAGTTTCCTCCTCCTCTTCCCTGGTCGCAACGATAGATATTAAATTTGAAAAGTTTACAAAATTCGTCTTGGATACCCAGCATCTAGCCATGTTTCACTTACACATAAAATGTCTATTTTTCTTTCTTTTATTAACAAATTCCAGTTCATTAAAGTTCGATAATAAGGACTGAGCATTTATATGTTCTATAGTTAGCAGGTTTCCCACATCCCTCTCTGCGATAGCGATCTTCACTGTACCTTCTGCAGTGCCATCTTCTGGTCGTTATCCTATGGATCATAGCGAGGGATAATCGACTTTTATGCCTAAACCATGGCAGCTACTGCATCTAATTTTCGGTGTTTCGTAATAACATGATCTTTGATTGTGATTATATTCACCACAGTTATAACATCCGGGGCGGGACTGATAACGTTGATTTTGCACGTAATTTTTGCCATCATCTTTACGATACTTCCTGAATGTTCCATTCCCTCCACGCTGATCTTCCCTGTAGTTAGTACGATCCCGAATTATGGTCTGCCCTGAATTCCATCGCTGTCCAGTAATTGATTCCCTACGTATATTCATGATACGAGGGCGTGCTTGCTGATGAATAGCATTACGTTCTGATTTTGTTTCTATCCACGTATGTGATCGTTTAACGTCCTTCCAATTATCACAAAGCTTAAAATGCTGGCACTCTTTCTGCTAAGAGACTCGAGTAGGTCCTAATTGCACCACACCTATTTAAGAAAATTCCGGGGTTTTCATTGGTCTGGTGAAAACACATTTCGTCGGTTTCTCCAGTAGCTAGCTTGAAAGACGACTCACAGTTTATGTCTAATATACCATTGCCTAAACACCATTCACTTAATTGGTTATTATGGTAGTTAATCAATTCCTGATATTCGTCTTCGCGAAGGTTCGGAAACAGCTGCTGACATATGTTGATTTCCATATTTTCATTAACGTTCTTAAGCTCCACAACGAGACTACTTAAGTTATCCAGGATGTTTGATGATGATGTATCATCCAAGACATCGTAGATACCACACACTAAAATGGAATCTTGCAGGTGCCCCAGTTTAGCTCTTCAGTTACCCAACTCCGGATAAGGTCTACATTGGCACCTCTTATTCTTGTCTTATAAAAGTTTTTTGCCAAGATCGGTTGAGTGTAGGGTCGCATATGTTTTGATCACCAGTAGTAGTGTACCATCTTCCTCCTGGTGTGTCGTTCCCTCTCTGTTTGTATATACTCTTCGATGTTGGTTAGACGATCATTCAATCTATTTATGTGACGTTAGCAGACTTCAAAAGTTTCATTTAACTCTTTGATTTGTGAAGTTTTCTGGCTCAAATCTTCTTTAAGGGTAGATAATTCCTCTTTTAGTTTTAGAGTAGCCTCATTTTCAGTCAGGGATGACTGTGATATTCGAGGAACATGCGTTTCCTCTTCTCTCGTAGGATGAGTTTGTTTACAATTTTTCATGATAATCGATAATTTGTCCTTAGATACCCATATTTTGTTTAATCCTAACTTACGGCAATGCTTTTGTAGTTCTGGTTTCGTAAAATTTTCGTTCAAGAAATCCCAAGATGGGCGTTCAAGGCTGGGTGGTGGAGTAGAAGATTCGCTGTCCATCGTTCTTTTCACTTCTCTTTCTCTCTAGTTTGTGATGACGATGACTAGAAAAGTGAACGATATGTAAAAAAAACAGCCTCATATACTACGTCATAAGGGTTAAGTGCGCATGCGCAAACTTGGAAAATTTTGAACAGGATCTTCTTCTTTAACCTGTAAGTACTATTCTTTAAGCGTAAACAAAAATACTCCAATATTGCGCTAGGATATACCGACAATGTCCTGATATCACAATCACTAGTAGTTTAACTATGATGAACACCAGAAATATGTCTTGAACTGCAGTACAGACCACATAAAACGTGAGCAAAAACAGAACGTTGGATTTGTGCCTTCCAAGTAAACAGAGAGAGAGAGACATAGTTTGGAAATATTATAAATCGACTATTAATAATAAATAAATTTGGGATAAACGTGCAAACGAAAGTCAAAGGCCACCTTTCTGTATATCACCGATATTTGTCTTTATAAATTTTTGCAGGAATTCCAACCAACACCGAAGAGAGATTAAGCAGTCGTAGATCAAATATGCAGATAAAATACATCATAACTTTCTAATTCATTGTAAAAATTCATATGTAATATTTCTCACCGTGATGTATGTTAACCTTTTATTTTTTGGCAAAATGTAAAACTAGGTCCCTGAGCAGAGAGAGAGAGAGAGAGAGAGAGAGAGAGAGAGAGAGAGAGTTGGGGGAGGGGCCGCTAACAGTCTCAGTGTAATTGCAACGAAGGTTTTTCAAGATTCCGACTGTCTAAGTAATAAGAAAATTGTTAAATAGAGGCAGACAGAATGACCAAAATTAAAGACATTCTCCTTTTCTTTCTTGAGAAATTACAACATCTTAAATGTAGGAATTAGAAGGAATTGGTCATTTCTGTGGAATTACACGCAATAATAACTCGAGATCTCATACTTAATGAATTCAAACATTTGTAACGTAATGTACCAAAATTTAGTGTTTTGTTGTCCCCAGTGCGTGAAAAACACTGATAAACAAAATTAGCATGCATGGTTTATGCATACCCAGGATATGCACAGGTTATATACGGACTCTGGATAGTAGAAACGTATATACCTTTCATTGAGTTGCATCCTTCCACTTTAGTGTTCAACAGATCCAGTTAACCCAGCTGGAAGCGCTTTGTTTAAGGGCTCCAAACTGAGGGTACGAACATCTGCTTTGTAGATATGGCGCCTCTTCTGATAAAAGCTGGATTCATAATCGAAAATTGTGGCCTTAGGAAGAGCACCAGGAATCGTTGGCAACTGGACGATGGCTAATGTCAAAGCGTCGAGTGCTTTGTTTCCTCGGTTTCAACTCAGGATGCATAACGGTTTGACCTAAATAAAGAAATTGATAAGCAACGTCTAACCTCAACTGTATTTAGCTAATGAATTATCTGTGGATTCCTAACGGGTGACCTAAATAAACAAATTAGCAGGCAACGTCTAACCTCAAGTTTATTTAGGTAATGAATCATCTGTGGATTCTTCCACGTATAAGGCTTGGCACCAATTGGATATTTTGCAAGAATGATACCATAAGGGAAATGACGGAGTTATGTAGATAATTATGGAAGGAAGATGTCCCTCAAACGATTCTTGGCATGAAAATTAATGATAGCGTCGCCTGGGTTAATGTGGTAGAGGTTGGAGATGAAGTATTTGTAGAATTTAAAGCATGAAGAAGACATAGCTTATTGCTTCAGGCATCGTTGGATGCGATGATGATGATCGTTAAAAATTACTCATAGTAGCATGAGTCTTCAAATGGGGAAGTAAATCCACAGTTATTTATGGGTACAAATATATTATTAGAAATATATGTATACAAAGATCTTTCGGGATACTGTTCGATTCCCCTTGTCAGTCGAAGAGATTTCCCGAATGCTCTCTGTATAGGTTTATTTTTTGACATATTTGTACACATACATAACTTGGGATTTGTTTCTCCATGATTATTATTATTATTATTATTATTATTATTATTATTATTATTAGTAATTAGTAATAGTAGTAGTAGTAGTAGTAGTAGTAGTAGTAGTTGTTGTGGTAGTAGTAGTTGTTGTGGTAGTGAAATGAAATGAGTTATGTTGACTTTAGTAGATTTTTTTTATAGACTTACACAATGTATGTCTGCAAAAGCTGTTCAGCAACGCATCCAATACTCTCATATATTTATCTGTTGACTTTTATTTTTGTTTCATTTTCTAATTATATTCGGGCAGGGCTACAGAAAGACATTAAATTCACTTACGCGTGGTCTATGAATCATAAAAGTGGTACGAGCTATTTTTGGTTGCTTAACATAATAAGGTTCCGAACTATATATATATATTTTTTTTATTCATCAGTTGGAGTGTCTTTCTTCGCCGACTTCTACTCATTAGTCATTTTCAACTCTTTTCATTCTTCATTTTTAAAAATCCCCTTTTCAAAGTACCTCGCCCCCTTTATTTCGTCAAGAGTTAATTTTTTCCCCCTTCAGCAGTCTCGGCCTCATTAATCACCTTGAAGAGTTCGTGACATTGATGGGTTGGGAGGTTACCCTTAGGGGATTGTATTTTGTATATTCCTGCCTTCTTTGGGAGTTACCCCTTCGTGCTTCCTTCCTTATTTTGCTCTGAGGTTCACGGAAATCATTTGTCTTACGAGACTGCTTTTTCTTTTTATGCAAGAATGATACAAGTTTTATTCAATGTAATAGTACGTTGAAGACGACTTGAGTCGAACTGGATAACCTGAGTTTGGTTTTGCAACGAGAGAGAGAGAGAGAGAGAGAGAGAGAGAGAGAGAGAGAGAGAGAGAGAGAAGCTTCAGCCATCCTGGAGAGAGAGAGCATATTTTTTCAACGTAGTATGAAAGGATTGTCCGTTGGTGATGAAAACATAATAATCTTGCAGAGTGAAAGATAATGCGATAATAGATAGTTCGTTCAGCTTACAAACATCACTTAATTTTCAAATATACATACGTTTTGTAGATGCACGTTTGAGAAATTGATTCAGAGTAGGCTTCATACACACGTATAACGACTCAGGCGTGTGTATTGATAGAAATCTTGCTTACAAAATTGAAAGTCATGTTTGTCCGTGCTTTAGAAAAATGTCCATCAGGAACATATATTGGGGTGTTGCATTGCAATTGTTTGACTAACAAGGCACCCCGTTGGTTATTTCTGACATGCTATAATATTCGCAATGTATCGGTTTGTATACATCACATCTTAGACAAGGATCATGTCTGTGATGATATTTCTTCTAAGGGTCCATCTATCGTAGGTAGGTTTGGAGTTGGTAAACACATAGTACAAAAATAAGGTATATTCTTCTATCTTACATCGTGGAGAGATACAGAGAAGGTTTTGATAGGTCTTCCAGCGAAGAGTGGAAGTTGAAGTCTGATATATATAATTCTGTTGCGAGAACCTTAGTCGAGTGACATATTTCGCAATGTTACACAAACACACGAGCATACGAAACTAGGTCTGTGACGTAGGCACAGGCTATCATGATAACGTCAACATGTATTTTGCCAATGGGGCATCGGTTGGCGTTACCTTTTAAACTGATGATCCAAGTGTATTCAAATGAAGATGTGATACAACGCCAAGTCAATGCAATGTCATCTATTCTCTAATTAATATTTAGAGATATTGCAAGATCCTACTAGACTACAGTAGTCATCATATTAACACAACAACATGTTGTTTTACATAGAATTACGTTATACATTCTATTTAATATGTAATTATTACATATATATGACTTCATTTTGATAAGCATTGGCTGCTTGGTGCAGATGTCTACGCCAGGGAGATAGAAAAAAAAGAAGATATCGATAAGGCATAAAAAGTTAATAAAGGTTCAAATTCATCTCTAAGATTGGGCGTGATTATTGCTCAATCAAGTAATTTCCGGTTAAATGGGGACAAGTAATCTCTCTTCATATAGCAAGACATTTAAAAAATTGACATATACTCGTATTTTTCACTTTATACTGAAACATATAACTTATTTTTATAAGGATATGCACGAGGAGATCAAATAACAGAAGCACTAGATATTTCTGATAGTAAATAATACAAACACTGACATTGTCAAGGCATACAACTTTACATCATGATATAATAAGGAAAATAAATGTTTATTCTATCAATACAGTTCCATCGTTTTATAATGAATAGATTTAACGAAGTTCATCATACAGCCCCTTCCATCAACCATACGTTAGATAAAAAAATTTCATGTTTTTTTCAGTTGGCTTTGTGAATAATCATTACCATGCATCAATCGTACATGGACGTCACAATTAGTCATTCAGAGCTTTTTCATTTTAATTACATGACGCTTTCGATATAACAATATAGTCATATGAACCTGTGATGATGAGGAAGTATGCCAAATGTACGTGTATTGAAAGGGAACGGGGTTGCTGCTATTTGGATAAATATGCTTTAATTCATAAATATTTCTTTAATAACATGCAGAATTAGATTGGTGAAATACATGAAATGTTTTTCTTAGCTATAAGTGGTTAACACCTTTCTCTTATCAATAAAAAAAAATATTTATAGTTTTTCCAGCTAAGATTTTTTCTAAATATACCAGCGTCACAGACTCAAAAAGTTTATAATTTCAGTACTCAAGCAACAAAACTTGATGGTGACTAAAAAAAAAATTAAAGAATCTTATTATGACAACTGAATATCCTATGGGCCGAAAAAATCTTGACAGCGGATACCTTAACAGCCTAATATCACAGAGGGCATATATCCCCACATCCCAGTATAAAAGCAGCATTTACTCTAACAGTCAGATATCCTAAAGAGCATATACCCTAATAGACGAATATTTCAGTAGTTTGCACCCACCATAAAGACATAGGACAGGTAGTCCAATGCGCAGGTCCGTGTATTTTTATGTAACCGACCATAATCTGTGACGTCACACAAATATATCGGGGAGAGAATTTATTGTTGTAAACATAGGCATAATTGCTTTTGTTACTCTTCGAAATACGATTTAAAAAATATCCCTACATAGATTTAAGTGGTGAATGCGATTTTGGACGTATAAGATATTGTAGTTCAAGTGAATGTCGATATTGAAGAGGTCGAATAGGCGAAATGTTGCACCAATAAGTTTTTTCGCTTTTTTCATAGTGACACTGACTCTACCATCTGCTGCTATCAATGATGACAGATTTGGTTGTCAAGTTATCAGTGATAAAGGCCTCTTGATGCATTCTATTACGTTGTGTATGAAATTAGACCTTAATAGAACAAATGATTCTTATTAAGTAATCAACCGATTCAGAGTATGATTGTATATTTTGAGAAGGCAATTTTAAACAGCCACTTACAGTCCTGTGAGAAAAGCTTGGTATACTAGCCTT
>NC_087211.1:68561338-68577268 GCF_015104395.2 Macrobrachium nipponense | reverse complement strand
GAGGTTAATATACGTAGTATATTTGTAGGATTCTGAACAACGATCTCCATCCTAAATTCTTTCCTTCAAGAAAACAAAATAAGGATTGGAGATCGACCACCTTCGATCTCTATGAAAGAGAGTGAAGAAGTCTTCCTCGAAATGACAATTTGTCGAAAATTGCATTTTTCCTAACTATACAAACCTGAGGTCCTTTAACAATAGAAGGTAACTAGCGGCAGCTGGGACGGTCGTAAGCTTCGAACAAGGGGAGAACGGTAGTTAACTGCTTGTCGATCGTGCGCGCGCCCGCGCCCGAGAGAAGGTGAAGAATCACTTTTGCTTTAGGCCCATGCAAAAAGTTGCAGAGTGAGGGGTGGCATGAGGTGGGACTATATAAATGTAAAGGACCTCAGGTTTGTATAGTTTTAGGAAAAATGCAATTTTCGACAAATTGTCATTTGTTCCGATACGTAATACAAACCCTCGTCCTTTAACAATAGGAAGACTCACTTCTTGGTGGGAGGAATCTGAGTCTTTTTGGTGAACAGACTGGTGTTCGTCCAACCCTGGAGTGCCTCCCTGGTCGTAAGAGCAAGGGAGGGATCCAAACCTCTGTCCGATTGATCGGGGTGTGCACCGCAGGATCAATGGTCAGACCTCTGGGCCAAGTACTAAGAGAGAGGCAAGCGTATCTCTTCGTACCAGCAAGCAAGAACTTGTTCCTGTTTGCAAGAGACAATCATAAAATGATGGGTTTGTCTCAATTTGGCATCCACTTCCTCCCCCTTGTTGGAGGAAGTGGTGGATATTTACTCCTATCCCTACTGAAAGGGATAGGATGGTGCTCTATTGAGTAGCTCACCTGCATCTCGTCCTTACCCAGCAGGGTGACGACCGTGTCCCTCTACCCAAAGGTAGAGGGAAGAAAAGATGGGGGGGAAGAGGAGCCAGTTCACACTCTCATTCCCCCCCTCATCCATTCTTACGGTCACACCAGGACTCGATGCTGTTCAAGCCTGCGAGGTCTGGGTTAACTACACAACGTGTTGAGCAACCACCACGGTTACCCAAGGAAAAAGATCCAAGGAACTGGTGGGCAATATCCTGAGGTAGAAGGAGGTGCAATGCGGTCCGGTTGGACCAGGCGCCTGCCTTCATTACCTGCGCCACGGAGAAGTTCTGCGGAACGCGAGAGAATGATGAAGAGGCGCCACACTCATCCTGGGTGTCGAGTTTCTTCAGACAGCTCCGTCGCACCTTCACAAAGCAGCATAGCCTTCGTATCGGAGGCGGGGGTGACGTCCATTAGGGAGGGTATTGTGAAGGACCTCGAACCAATCGTCAGTTACCGAAGGGGTTCTGAGTCTTCGCTACGAAGATCGTACGAAATCGAGCGTCACAAATCCCCCATCCCTTTGTGCTTGACTTCTCAAGAGAAGTCATGCAGTTACCTAAGACGAAAAGAAGGGAATAGTCGTATGACCTATCCCTCTTCTCGACTTTGGTTATGTACAGTACTCATACTGACAAGCTATTAAGACGAAGTAATGATTGCTCTGGAACAACCGAACTAAGTCCACAGCATAGTTCGTAACTGACTCGGCGCTCTGACAGCTGCCGACTGACTGGTTCGGAATCAGTAGAGGCAAGTTGTCCAAGCATCCGGGTAAGTCACGTGACCTTCGCCCTTTAAAGAGTTATGCTGAGAGACCAAACAAATAAAATATTTGTTAGTCACCGATGCCGGACGGCGCGGCGATGATTCTCTTAATGCATAAGCTCAAAAGGCGAAAGTCAATTGCCTTCAAAAGACCGAGGTCCCCTGATGGCAAGAAAATCTCATAGACGTTGAATCTCAGCTTAAAGGAGAAACAACACTATGTGACGTTGAAGACGAAGGTAGGCAATGAATGCAACCTACGTCTTCCAGCTGAATCGAGAGAAGGAATCTCAAGATTCTAAACCTGTGCTTACAAATGACTGAAAACGCTAACCGCCATTTCATTGCTGTCCGTTGTGCAATGAAAGCGGGGCGTTCTTCAGTAATGAAACACGGGGGAGAGCCGCTTGAAGAACTGCTTCTCATGGGCTGAACGTTTGGAAGTAGAGCTGGCAGGTGTGGGAGTAGGCGATGTCTTTCAATACATCTGCTAATCCGGGGTGAACAATGAACAATTGTACACCTGCGAATACAAGATATTTTGAGGACAAACTCAGATTCCGCAAAAATCATTCGCATTATCGGGATACGATGCAGCAAGAGACTATTACAGAATTCTGTTACCGTGCGGTAAACAGAAAGATGATAGTCGAATTGATATCTCTGTTTAAAATTCTCGCAATACCGAAGACGATGAATACTAGCGTTTCTCATCCAGCAGTAGATGGTCATTCATGTATGCGAGAATCCCCGTTAATCAGAGACTTAAGTCCGTGATTGTTGGGGCAGAGATACGGTTGTTATTCAATCAAAGCAGGTGAGAAAGACATAAACAACCGTCCATCTCAAAGCGGCAGCTGATACTGAAATGCCTCGGGCAATTCAATACGCAGTAGCTGTCGCTGACTCGTCCATCCTGAGTTGCCAAGTAATCCTTTCCACGAAGGAATGCGTTCGGCTAGAACCACCGAGCATAAAAAGAAAATATGCTCGAGCAATTATATTTAAGCGAAACGAATTTCGGTAAATATAAAAGCTTAAATGGTGTTGTTGTGACAACACCATAAGTATATAAATTGAAACTGGAAACTCCTGGGTGGGAGGTTGCAGGCAACCCGGTTGCAGTTCAATTAGAATACTTTTTCGTCTAAGTCGCAATCCGTAGAATAACCAGGATATGCGCCTACCCCTCGGACCATTCAACTGCTTAGCAGAATCATGTCGCGAGGTTAATATACGTAGTATATTTGTAGGATTCTGAACAACTATCTCCATCCTAAATTCTTTCCTTCAAGAAAACAAAATAGGATTGGAGATCGACCACCTTCGTTCTCTATTAAAGAGAGTGAAGGAGAAGTCTTCCTCGAAGGAAAGCTTCAATGGTGAACAGAATACTAAGACGATAGTTCGCAAAAGCCAAACCTGGATATTCCCGTCCGTTCTTCTCTATTCCAGGTTGGTCGCCTACTGTGAGATAGTCTTCTTTCAGCAGCAGTCTTCTTCTTAATGCTAGAAATTCCAGGAATTCGAGCATAGGGCGAGGTTCCCGATTATCGTGTAACATATCGGGATTCTCGTCTCGCTCACTTTGGACCGTGGTCTCGCCTAAGTGTTTGGAGATCGTAAGAAACTCTAACACTCTGAATGCGCTAGAAATTCCGTAGAATTCTAAGCATTCTGCGAAACCCCCCCACGAATTCGTCAAACGATATCGGCTGGTGGTCCTCTCGATTCCCGTAGAAATCGAGAATGGGGCAGGATCCCTCCTCAAAACGACCGGGGGCGGGTTACGTCAGGTAGGACCCGAAGGTCCCCCCTGGTAGCGCAGTCCCCAACGTGGGATCCTACAGAGAAATCTCTGTAGGATCCTTCCCCTTTCCCTCGTAGCCGTAAGGAGAGAGGGAATGGGGGAGAATGGATACTCGCTCGCTCGCCTTCCCAGTGGAACTAGCAGTTGGAGAAGAGTAGGAGCCGCCATCGCCTTGCGGCGATGGCCTTTCAGAGTCTGGGAAAACGTATCGTCAGGAGAAAACGTTTTCCCCCGAGGAGGGTTACGAACTCTCACTGTAGGTAAGGGTCTGCCGCCACTGTGAACGTCGTCTTGGGTGTGGGGCTGATCGACACCTGACAGGAGAGAGCCGATACCGTCCTCCGACTCTTCCAGTCCTCGTCGAGGTCGAAACCTCTCAGGAGGACCGAAGGAGTATTTAAATACGGTGTCCGAAGACACGTAGAAACGCCGCTGTCGCAGTAGAGGAGGTGGAAGTAGCTTGATCGACCGGCCAGAACGAGAGAGCCTTCTTGTCCGAGACGAAAGACTCCCCCCCCCCCCCCTGGTTCAAGACAGAATCGGCAAGCTCCGATCGCGGCATACCCACCGTCGGTTTGGGTTTCCCTCTCGGGCCCCAAAACGACTCGAGCAGAGACCATGGGCTCTGCTGGTGGGAGCGGCGATCCTTCCCCCCGGTCGTTGTGCTGACGAATCAGTGCAATACCTGGGTAAAGTTACTCTGAATCTCGGAAGTTACAGCGTCTTGAGGAGTAGGACCGTCCAGTCCCTCCAACAAGAGCAGCTCCCAGGACCCTCCTCCTTCAGAAGAAGGACCAGCAACAGATCCCTGACGGTTGCCTCCAATCACTTGCGCGTACGTCCTGGTTGGTCCTAAGACCAACCTGGCACGTGCGGCGTCGTGACGGGATCGTGAGCGGCGCATCTCTCACGATCACTCCTCTATACCTCGCTCTTCCTGGCGTATGCCGAGGAAGTTTTGAAGGTATCGGAGAGACAGAACGACGCTAACCCCCCAAAAAAAAAAAAAACCCCCCCCCTCTCCCCCTGACGGGTTCAGCCCCCCCCTCCAATCACTTGCGCGTACGTCCTGGGGTTGGTCCTAAGACCATACGTGGCACGTGCGGCGTCCGTGACGGGATCGTGGGGGAGCGGCGCACCGCTCACGATCACTCCTAGCTACCTCGCTCTTTTTCCCGGTGTAGCCCGAGGAAGTTGAAGGTAGTGGAGAGGACAGACCTGACGCTCCCCCCCGCTCGCTGGCAGGACCAGCGTACGTGGGGGGCTGCAGCCGATCACCAACCCGCGGTGGGGATCGATCTGCAGGCCTGGCCGTGCCGCTCACCTGTGGCGAGCGGCTCGACTGAGCACGTCGACCCCGGTCCCGTGCGTCCAAGACGAGCTGCTGCTGGTCACCGTAATCCGCCCGGTCCCTGTGGGAGCGCGGTCAGGTGACCTGCAGAGCTCGCTTTCGCGTGAGACCGGTGAGCGTCCTCGCGGACGGTCACGTCAAAAACCGCTGGTACCAGCCGAGGCTGGTACCGTCGGTCGAGGACCTGGGGGTACCTCTTCCCAGCCTCAACCCGTGGCCGGTCAGAGACCGTCACGTCCATGGCCGAGGTACCGGCTGGTCGCTGCGAGAGCGGCCGCTGGCCTGGCGAGAGTCCACCTGAGCGGCTCTCGACAGTCTTCTGCTCCGTGCCTCGGTCATGACGCTGAGCGAATCAGGCGTCTTAACTTTGGCTGCACGGTCACACGAAGGAGATCGTACACTCGGAACTTCTCGCGGACGAGAAACCGAGCCTGGTACCTGGCTTAGCAGCAGAGCTGCCAAGACCAGGCCGAGGGTGTACCCGCGGGTAGCCAGCACACCCTGGTTCCCCGTCTTCTTACTCTTCTCAGAAGGGGAGACGGGCCCCGTTCCCGAAAGGAACAGGAGGACCAGCAGAAGAACCCCCCCGTCACACCGGAATGTGACGAGCCCTTCGAAGTTCCCGAAGGAGTCTTCTTAGGGGGAATAACAAAACCCCGGTTACCAGCTGGTCGCTGCGAGAGCGCCGCTGGCCTGGCGAGAGTCCCTGAGCGGGTCTCGCCAGCCTTCTGCTCCGTGCCGTGGTCTTGGCGCCGAGCGAACTCTGGCGCCGAAACTTTGGCTGCAACGGTCTCCCGAGGGAGAGCGTACACTCGGGATCTCCCGCGAACGAGAGACCGAGCCGGAACCTGGCGTAGCGGCATCGCCGCTAGCACCAGCGAGGAAGTACCAGAGCTAACCGATACTCCTCTGGTCCCCGTCTATCTCTTCCTTACGGAAGGGGAGACGGGCCCCGCTCCCGAAGGAGCAGGAGGACCAGCAGAAGGACCCCCCGTCCCACCGAGGTGGGACGGGCCCTTAGAAGTTCCCGAAGGAGACTTCTTGAGGGGGGGAGGCAGCCTTCCTTCTTCTTCGGCTTAGGTCCCCCCTTAGAAGTCCGAAGGGGAAGAGGCAGCAACAGACCGAAGACAAGATGACACCTTCCTCTTCTTCGTCAGCTCACGCAGGACAGTCGTCAGGTCCTCCATCCAGGCCGGAGTCGGGCCTATTGCCGAAGCAACACGGCCCGACTGCACCTGTCCGGAAGGACCTGGACTGGGAGAAGACACACCATGGGCAGGACCAGCATGGACAGGCGCAGGAACCAGGAGCGACAGGAACAGCAACCAGCTCAGGAGCGGCAGGAACAGCGGCAGCGGTAACCACAGAAGGGACAGCCAAGCCAGTAGCGGGAACCACATCAGCGACAGGTACGGCAGGCCCAGCCATCGCCTCGTAGAATCATCGGCAGCCAGCGTGGTACTGGCGGCCGGTCCAGGGGCGAGCTGCTGGAACAGCGGAAGTCTGGGGCAGGCAACACAGAAGAAACACAGGCGGCGGCGGCATACCCCTCCTAACGTACGGCGGCGACCGGCCCTAGAAGCGGCAGACGGCGTCACCGACACAGCATGGGGAGTGTTAGACCATCGGGGGAAGCAGCATAAGCGGCCGTGAAGGTTGTAGTGGAGCCACCTCCAAGGTCACCGCCCCAGACCTCGCTAGACTCTGCAGCAGATCGTGGATGCTAGGTCACGCCTGCAGCCGCAGTGGTCCATACCTGTCCAAGGTCGTCTCCCACGGCTGTAGCACCTGCGGTAGCACAGACAGATTAGTAGAGGGGTTCCCTCACGCACGGGGGGGGAGACATGCCCCACCCCGAACGGAAGGAAAGACCCCAAAAACAAAATACAGAAGGAAGCTGAGCGGGGGGTGGGGGCAGGAAAAGAAGACGAAGAATCGGATACCAAGGGAGTCGCGGGAGAGCTTTCCGACGACTTCCTGGCAGACCTTCGCTTCCCCTACCCCCGCACAGCAGTGAAAAGTAATATGAAAATGAAACAGAATACTGCACTTGCGATTCACTTCATAGAACTTAAAGAGGGAAAAATCAATTCCCGGTAAGAGCGGAAACTTGATCCATAATAATGATGTGCTATCTAAATATATATAGAAAATGAACAATACTGCACTTGCTATTTTCACTTTCACAGCAATAAATCGTAAGGATTAATTCCCGGGTAAGAGCGGATTGATCCAAAATTAAATTTGATGCAATTAATAAATGAAAAATGAAAAGAAAACTGCATTGCGAATCACTTTCATTGCATTCTATTCATAACAAAATAAGAGGCTCTTGCCGAGCGCAATCAAGCTCTCGGCAACGAACGCACAGGGCAAAAATATAATGAAAAAAAAAAAGAGTACTTACATCTTTCATTACACACTTTCGCCCAAATACATGACTCGGCGCGAGTGCGCCCGCCCTCGGCACCGAAGACATAATTCAAGGGTTCAATACATGAAAAGAGCGGAAAAAAATCGCCTCTCTAACGGCGATAGCTCCATGTTGATTCATAATTAAGTAATGAAAAAATGAAACAGTGTACTTACAGTTTTCATTTTCAAGTCAAACCAACCATTAGTAGAAAAACACAATATAAACAAAGCATACGACGATGAAGCGGGCAGAGAGCGATGACGAACACGTCCTTCACACCCGCGGCCGAAAGCAAAAGTGATTCTGACCCTTCTCACCTCCGGGCGCGCGCGCGCGCGCACGATCGGACAAGCAGTTAACTACCGTTCTCCCCTTGTTCGAAGCTTACGACCGTCCCAGCTGCCGCTAGTTACCTTCCTATTGTTAAAGGACCGAGGGTTTGTATTACGTATCGGAACAAGGAAAGCTTCAATGGTGAACAGAATACTAAGACGATAGTTCAAGCCAAACTGGATATTCCCGTCCGTTCTTCTCTATTCCAGGTTGGTCGCCTACTGTGAGATAGTCTTCTTTCAGCAGCAGTCTTCTTCCTAATGCTAGAAATTCCAGGAATTCGAGCATAGGCGAGGTTCCCGATTATCGTGTAACATATTCGGATTCTCGTCTCGCTCACTTTGGACCGTGGTCTCGCCTAAGTGTTTGAAGATCGTAAAAAAACTCGAACACTCTGAATGCGCTAGAAATTCCGTAGAATTCTAGCAGTCTGCGAAACCCCCACCGAATTCGTCAAACGACATCGCTGGTGGTCCTCTCGATTCCCGTAGAAATCGAGAATGGGGCAGGATCCCTCCTCAACGACGGGCTTACGTCAGGTAGGACCCGAAGGTACCCCCCTGTAGTGCAGTCCCCAACGTGAGTCCTACAGAGAAATCTCTGTAGGATCCCTCCCCTTTCCCTCGTAGCCGTAAGGAGAGAGGGAATGGGGGAGGAATTGGATACTCGCTCGCCTTCCCAGTGGAACTAGCAGTTGGAGAAGAGTAGGAGTAGCCATCGCCTTGCGGCGATGGCCTCTCAGAGTCTGGGAAAACGTATCGTCAGAGAAAACGTTTTCCCCGAGGAGGGTTACGAACTCTCACTGTAGGTAAGGGTCTGCCGCCACTGTGAACGTCGTCTGGGTGGGGCTGATCGACACCTGACAGGAGAGAGCCGATACCGTCCTCCGACTCATTCCAGTCCTCGTCGAGGTCGAAACCTCTCAGGAGGACCGAGGAGTATTTAATACGGTGTCCGCAAGACACGTAGAAACGCCGCTGTCGCAGTAGAGGAGGTGGAAGTTGCTTGATCGACCGGCCAGAACTGAGAGAGCCTTCTTGTCCGGAGACGAGAGAGACTGGTTCAAGACAGAATCGGCAAGTCTTCCGATCGCGGCAACCCACCGTCGGTTTGGGTTCCCTCTCGGGCCCCAAAACGACTCGAGCAGAGACATGGGCTCTGCTGGTGGGAGCAGCGATCCTTCCCCCAGGTCGTTGTGCTGACGAATCAGTGCAATAACCTGGGCAAAGTTACTCTGAATCTCGGAAGTTACAGCGTCTTGAGGAGTAGGACCGTCCAGTCCCTCCACAAGAGCAGCTCCCAAGACCCTCCTCCTTCAGAAGAGGACCAGCACAGATCGCTGACGGTAGCCTCCAATCACTTGCGCGTACGTCCTGGCTGGTCCTAAGACCATACGTGGCACGTGCGGCGTCGTGACGGGATCGTGAGCGGCGCATCTCTCACGATCACTCCTATATACCTCGCTCTTCCTGGCGTATGCCGAGGAAGTTGAAGGTATCGAGAGACAGAACTGACGCTACCCCTCCCCCCCCCTGACGGTCGCCTCCAATCACTTGCGCGTACGTCCTGGTTGGTCCTAAGACCATACGTGGCATGTGCGGCGTCGTGACGGATCGTGAGCGGCGCATCTCTCACGATCACTCCTATATACCTCGCTCTTCCCGGCGTGCCTCGAGGAAGTTGAGGTAGTGGAGAGACAGACCTGACGCTCCCCCCCCACGCTCTCTGGCAGGACCAGCGTACGTGGGGGGCTGCAGCCGATCACCAACCAAACCCGCGGTGGGGATCGATCTGCCAGGCCTGGCCGTGCCGCTCACCTGTGGCAGCGGCTCGACTGAGCACGTCGACCCGGTCCCGTTGTGTCAGACGAGCTGCTGCTGGTCACCCGTATCCGCCCGGGTCCCTGTGGGAGCGGCGGTCAGGTGACCTGCAGAGCTCGCTTTCGCGGTGAGACCGGTGAGCGTCATCGCGGCACGTCAAACCGCTGGTACCAGCCGAGGCTGGTACCGTCAGTCGAGGGGACCTGGGGGACCTCTTCCCAGCCTCAACCTGTGGCCGGTCAGACCGTCACGTCCACAGAGGTACCGGCTGTCGCTACGAGAGCGGCCGCTGGCCTGGCGAGAGTCACCTGAGCGGCTCTCGAACAGTCTTCTGCTCCGTGCCTCGGTCATGACGCTGAGCGAACTCAGGCGTCTTAACTTTGGCTGCACGGTCACGCCCGAAGGAGACCGTACACCCGGAACTTCTCGCGGACGAGAAACCGAGCCGGTACCTGGGCTTGGCAGCAGAGCTGCCAATACCAGGCGAGGGTGTACCAGCGGTAGCCAGCACAAACCCTTGTCCCCGTCTTCTTCTTCTTCTCAGAAGAGGAGATGGGCCCCGTTCCCGAAGGAACAGGAGGACCAGCAAAGAACCCCCCCGTCACACCGGAGTGAGACGAGCCCTTCGAAGTTACCGAAGGAGTCTTCTTAGGGGGAAAACCCGGGTTACCAGCTGGTCGCTGCGAGAGCGGCCGCTGGCCTGGCGAGAGTCACCTGAGCGGTTCTCGCCAGCCTTCTGCTCCGTGCCGCGGTCTTGGCGCCGAAACTTTGGCTGCACAGTCTCCCGAGGGAGAGCGTACACTCAGGATCTCCCGCGAACGAGAGACCGAGCCGGAACCTGGCGTAGCGGCATCGCCGCTAGCACCAGGCGAGGAAGTACCAGTGCTAACCGATACTCCTCTGGTCCCCGTCTATCTCTTCCTTACGGAAGGGAAGACGGGCCCCGCTCCCGAAGGAGCAGGAGGACCAGCAGAAGGACCCCCCCCCGTCCCACCGAGGTGGGACAGGCCCTTAGAAGTTCCCGAAGGAGACTTCTTAGGGGGGAGGCAGCCTTCTTCTTCTTCGGCTTATGGGCCTTAGAAGTCGAAGGGGAAGAGGCAGCAGCAGACGAAGACGAAGATGACACCTTCCTCTTCTTCGTCAGCTCACGCAGGACAGTCGTCAGGTCCTCCATCCAGGCCGGAGTCGGGCCTATTGCCGAAGCAACACGGCCCGACTGCACCCGTCCGGAAGGACCTGGGACTGGGGAAGACACACCATGGGCAGGACCAGCATGGACAGGCGCAGGAACCAGGAGCGACAGGAACAGCAACCAGCTCAGGAGCGGCAGGAACAGCGGCAGCGGTTAAACACAGAAGGGACAGCCAAGCCAGTAGCGGGAACCACATCAGCGGCAGGTACGGCAGGCCCAGCCATCGCCTCGTAGAAATCATCGGCAGCCAGCGCGGGAACCTGGGTTACTGGCGGCCGGTCCAGGGGCGAGCTGCTGGAACAGCGGAAGTCTGGGGCAGGCAACAAGAAGAAAACACAGGCGGCGGCGGCATACCCCTCCTCGGTACAGCGGCGACCGGCCCTAGTAGCGGCAGACGGCGTCACCGACACAGCATGGGGAGTGTAGACCAGCGGGGGGAAGCAGCCTAAGCGGCCGTGTAGGTTGTAGTGGAGACTGCTCCAAGGTCACCGCCCCAGACCTCGCTAGACGCTGCAGCAGATCGTGGATGGCTAGGCACGCCCTGCAGCCGTAGTGGCCCATACCTGTCCAAGGTCGTCTCCCACGGATGTAGCACCTGCGGTAGCACAGACAGATTAGTAAGAGGGGTTCCCTCACGCACGGGGGGAGACATGCCCCACCGCCGAACGCAAGGAAGACCCAAATACAAAATACGAGGAAGGCTGAGCGGGGGGGCAGAAAGAAGACGAAGAATGGAATACCAAGGGAGTCGCGGGAGAGTTTCGACGACTTCCTGGCAGACCTTCGCTTCCCCTATCCCCGCACAGCAGTGAAAAGTAATATAAAATGAAACAGAATACTGCACTTGCGATTCACTTCATAGAACTTAAAGGGGAAAGATCAATTCCCGGGTAAGAGCGGAAACTTGATCCATAATAATATGATGCTATCATAAAAATATATATGAAAATGAAACAGAATACTGCACTTGCGATTTCAATTTCACAGCAATAAATCGTAAGGATTAATTCCCGGGTAAGAGCGGAAATTGATCCAAAATTAAATATGATGCAATTAATAAATGAAAAATGAAAGAAACTGCATTGCGAATCCACTTTCATTGCATTCTATTCATACAAAATAAGAGGCTCGTGCCGAGCGCAATCACGCTCTCGGCAACGAACGCACAGGGCAAAAAAAAAAAATAATGAAAAAGAGTACTTACATCTTTCAATTACACTTTCGCCCAAAATACATGACTCGGCGCGAGTGCGCCCGCCCTGGCACGAGACATAATTCAAGTCAATTTCATGAAAAGAGCGGAAATCCGCCGTCTCTACGGCGATAGCTCCATGTTGATTCTAATTAAGTAATGAAAATGAAAACAGTGACTTACAGTTTCATTTTCAGTCAAACAAACCATTAGTAGAAAACAACAATATAAACAAAGCATACGACGATGAAGCGGGCAGAGAGCGATGACGAACACGTCCTTCACAAACCCGCTGCCGAAAGCAAAAGTGATTCTTCACCTCTCGGGCGCGCGGGCGCGCGCACGATCGGACAAGCAGTTTAACTACCGTTCTCCCCTTGTTCGAAGCTTACGACCGTCCCAGCTGCCGTCTAGTTACCTTCCTATTGTTAAAGGACCGAGGGTTTTGTATTACGTATCGGAACAAACGACAGCAAGGCTGTTGTCATGGCAAACCATTCCGAAAGTTTTAGGTCGAAATATCAATTCTAAGTATTTTTTTTTTGGGGGGGGGGGGGGTGGGGGCACTATTTTGCAAAATAAATGTCGTTACCACAATCCCCATACTTTTCTGTACTTATTTTGTATACTGGCTGTTTTATATACACGTATATATATATATATATATATATATATATATGATATATATATATATATATATATATATATATATATATATATATATATATATATAAATCTATAATTGAAATACGTATAAGAATATGAATGGAACGTATGGTAACTCTTAGAAGTGGGCATAGTGTGGCAACTATTAGAAGCGGGCATAGTGTGTCTGGATCAACATGAAAGTGAGCTTTAGTGGCTGTGTTGCCATCATAGTAAGAGCAACGCCACATCGTCTGCCGCATCGTCTGACATTTAAATGACGGTAACTCACAAGTAAGTTTTCACACTTTAAATTGAAACTGCTTCATTACTTTTTATGCGATTTTCACAATTCTTTTTGCGTTCTATTTGTCTTTGAAAGTTCTATCATATGCGCAGAAAATTTTTTAACATTTTTTTATTTTATTTTTATATGTGTTTCTACCTCTTTACTTTAAAATGAAAGTGGTATTGATCTATTTAGCTGTAAATTCACGCTTAGAAAAAGACTATCATAATTACTTTTAGAGTAGTAGCAAATATACTATGTATACCAGTGTACTAATGTCCTTTTTTTTTCTCTCTCTATTCCAGAAATTAACTTTTGCTGAAAGGAGTGTAATCTACATTGCATGAGTATTATATAGTAAAATTTTCAGTCATATTGATGCATTTTATTAGACCCTTGGTAAAAATTGAAATGCAACCCCTTAAGTTGAGATGTCATTGGGAATAGTCATTACACAATGACCATAGGGTTATTCAAATAGGAACAGATTATGAAATCTTTGAAAGAAATTATCAAAACTGAAATTACAACTACTAGCTTGCTGTCCAAAAGCGTGTCTCAATACTGTAATGAGAACTATAAGAAATATACTGTAAATAACACAACTAAAGAAAAAATCATAAATACTAAAATAGACAGTTTCACCAGGAGTGACACCAGCCACCAGTCTTGTGGTGCCTCTTGCAAAGACCAAGACTATCACAACAATGCATGTGTGAGAGGTGGACAAAGAGGCAGGTAGAAGTGTACTGATTTTTATTACAGTCAAGGGAAATATAAATATACAGCATGCGGACGGAAATGTGGTCACCGACCCAGCGGAGGAGTAAAAGTGGTCGGCGAGACCCGATTTGTGTTTCTTTAGAGACATAAAATACAAAATATAAAAGTACACAATATGTGGTTATACAAGCTTTATACACTGACGGAAAGCCCGCTGAATGCTCTCTCAGGGGAAGTAAGAACAACGCGAATGATGAATTATGTACAGAGAAAATTATGAATAAGCGTTGTCCTTACAAAATACTGACCCTAAGACAATAATTAGGTATGATTGTTGGCTGACTTCTTTGTACTTCGGGTAGTCACTCGCGGAAGCGAGCTGGACGGCGGAGGCGCCCTCGGGTGCGTGATATTAGTTGTTGTGGTAGATCCTCGGGTTTTCCGGGGACGGGATGCCTCCCCTGAGGTGATCCTCGGGGGGTTCGACCGTCTTTCGAGGGCGGCCGCGGCTACGGCTAGGAGGTTTGGCGACCGAAGGAGTCGCTTTTTTTCCGAGGAAGATTGAGGCGCCCTGTGGAATCCGCGTCTGCGAGGTCCTCGTCCATGATGAAGGCTGGTTTCAGGCGATCGATTGTGACCCAGTCCTCGCGACCGTTGATGGATAAGAGATATGCCTTGTCAGTGCGTCGTAGGACGCGGAAGGGACCGCGGTGGGGGGGTAGGGTCTCGTTAGAGGCGGGCGGCGGGCGTCGTCCCTGACGAAGACGTGCTTGCACGATGATAGGGCCTTCGGGAGGAAACGTTTGGTTCTGTCGGAGAAGGTTTTTGACGCAGGGCGTGAACTTCCCGGCGGATTCCCGAAGCCTGGCGATGGAGACGTCAGCGTCGTCGGCATTGGTCGGGAAGAACTCGCCAGGGACTGTTAATGGCTCCCCATATACCTTCTCCGCGGGTGATGGCCTCGCCGTTTGCCCGCGGGGGCAGTCCTGAGACCGAGGAGGACCCACGGTAGTTGGCTCTTCCAATTTTCGTCGGTGCAGCGCGCCATCAGGGAAGCCTTGATCGAACGGTGGACTCTCTCCACCATGCCGTTAGCTGCTGGGTTGTAGCGTGGTGGCATGTAGCGACGTTCCCATTAGGCGGGCCAAGGCAGTCCACAACTCCGACAGGAAAACTGGTCCGCGGTCTGTCGTGATTTCGTCTGGCACTCCGAATCGACTGATCCAGCTGGCGAGGAGTGCTTCGGCACATGCTTTCGTGGTCGCCTCCGACATCGGCGTTGCCTCGGGCCATCTGGTGGAGCGATCGATTACCGTCAGGAGGTACCTGGCGCCTTCCGACGGGGGCAGGGGGCCAGCGACGTCTATGTGGATGTGGCCGAATCTTCGTTTCGGCGGCTGCAGAAATTTCCCCACGCCTGATTCCGTGTGCCGACTGATTTTGCTAGTTTTGGCAAGGCACGCAGGTCCTGGCCCACTCGAGGGAGTCTTCCGAATTCCATGCCAGACGAACTTCTCCGTCAGGAGGCGCACCGTCGTCCGGCCCAACCCAGAGGGGTGAGAGTCCGTGTATGACGTCGAACACGGCTTTCCTTCGGGAGGCTGGGATCAGCGGGCGCGGGCGGGGCGGCCCCGTGCTGATGTCGCAGAGGAGCGTCCATGCCTGCGGGTCCGAAAGGCACGTCTTCCCACTTTGAGGGCGGTGATAGCAGTGCGGTATGCGGCAGTCTCCGAGTCGGCAGCCTGTTCCCGGGCGAGGTCTTCGTAGTCACACCCCGAGACGCACGGCGTTGATTTCTATCCTCGATAGGCGTCTGCCAACGGGGTTCTTCTCGCCAGGCACCGTACTGGATGGTGCAACCGAACTCTGCGATGGCTGCTAGGTGCCTCTGTTGTCTCGCTGACCAAGCGTCGCCCGCCTTGGTGAAGGCGTGTACCAAAGGGAGGTGGTCCGTCCTGATCGTAAAGGGGGAGCCCTCGAGGAGGTAGCGGAAATGTCGCACTGCTTGGTACACTGCCAGGGAGTTCGCGGTCGAACGTGCTGTAAACCTCGTCTCGGCGGCTGATAGTTTTTTGCTGTAGAAGGCGAGTGGCTGGGGCTCGCCCTGGACCCACCGCTCGAGGACAGCCCCGCAGGCGACGTTGCTGGCGTCGGTGGTGAGGCGTAAAGGTGCAGCAGGGTCTTGGTGGCATAATGTCGCCGCTCTGGCGCGGGCCCTCTTCGTCTCGTTGAAAGCCTTCTCTTGTTCGCGCCACGTTAGGGCCTTTGGTTTCCCCTTTCCTTCAGGACCTGTGTTAGAGGAGACATGGTGCGGGCGGCGGCGGGGATGAATCGGTCGGTAGTAATTGACCATTCCGATGAACTCCTGCAGGGACTTGACCGTGGTTGGTGTTGGGAACTTCTGCCCACAGCTACCTTCGAGGCCATGGGGCGCACGGCCCACGTCGCGGAGATCTCGTGTCCGAGGAAGTCCCACCTTCTCGGCGCCGAAGGTGCATTTGTCGAAACGGACGACCA
>NC_087211.1:68541829-68560838 GCF_015104395.2 Macrobrachium nipponense | reverse complement strand
GAAATAAAGGATATTATTATTATTATTATTATTATTATTATTATTATTATTATTTTTTTTTTTTTTTTTTTTGCTCTTTTACAGTCCTCCAATTCGACTGGGTGGTATTTATAGTGTGGGGTTCCGGGTTGCATCCTGCCTCCTTAGGAGTCCATCCACTCTCCTTACTATGTGTGCCGTTTCTAGGATCACACTCTTCTGCATGAGTCCTGGAGCTACTTCAGCCTCTAGTTTTTCTAGATTCCTTTTCAGGGATCTTGGGATCGTGCCTAGTGCTCCTATGATTATGGGTACGATTTCTCCATGGCATATCCCATACCCTTCTTATTTCTATTTTCAGATCTTGATACTTATCTATTTTTTCCCTCCTCTTTCTCTACAACTCTGGTGTCCCATGGTATTGCGACATCAATGAGTGATACTTTCTTCTTGACTTTGTCAATCAACGTCACGTCTGGTCTGTTTGCACGTATCACCCTATCCGTTCTGATACCATAGTCCCAGAGGATCTTTGCCTGATCGTTTTCTATCACTCCCTCAGGTTGGTGCTCGTACCACTTATTACTGCAAGGTAGCTGATGTTTCTGCACAGGCTCCAGTGGAGGGCTTTTGCCACTGAATCATGCCTCTTTTTGTACTGGTTCTGTGCAAGTGCCGGGCATTCGCTTGCTATGTGGTTTATGGTTTTCATTTTTCGTATTGCATTCCTACATATGGGAGAGATGTTATTTCCGTCTATCGTTCTTTGAACATATCTGGTTCTTAGGGCCTGATCTTGTGCGGCTGTTATCATTCCTTCAGTTTCCTTCTTTAGCTCTCCCCTCTGTAGCCATTGCCATGTGTCATCGCTGCTAGTTCTTTAGTCTGTCTCATGTATTGTCCGTGCATTGGTTTTATTGTGCCAGTCCTCTGTTCTGTCTGTCATTCTCCTGTCTCTGTATATTTCTGGGTCTTCGTCTACTTTTATTAGTCCTTCTTCCCATGCACTCTTTAGCAACTCGTCTTCACTGGTTTTCAGATATTGCTCCAGTGCTCTGTTTTCGATGTTGACGCAGTCCTCTATACTTAGTATCTCTCCCTCCTCCTTCCTTTCGTGTTATGTATATCTGTCCGTATTTGCCTCTTGGTGTAGTGCTTTGTGTATTATCATATGTTTCCTGGTTTTTGCTGATCTATGCTGCGGAGTTCTGCCTTCGTCCATTCCACTATTCCTGCGCTGTATCTGATTACTGGCACTGCCCATGTGTTTATGGCTTTTATCATATTTCCGGCGTTGAGTTTTGACTTGATATTGCCTTGAGTCTCTGCATATATTTCTTTCCTGATCGTGTCCTTCATCTCTTGTGTTATATCCCCTCCTTCCATTATTCCCAGGTATTTGTATCCTGCCTCATCTATGTGTTTGATGTTGCTCCCATCTGGTAGCTTTATCCCTTCAGTTCTCGTTACTTTGCCCTTTTGAATGTTGACTAAGGCGCATTTTTTCTATTCCAAACTCCATCCTGATGTCCCCAGATACATCCTTACAGTCTGGATTAGGGTATCTATTTCCTTGATGCTCTTACCATACAGCTTGATGTCGTCCATGAACATCAGATGGTTGATTCTGTTGCCTCTTTTCTTGAGTTGGTACCCGGCATCCATCTTCTGTAGTACTTTATTATTATTATTATTATTATTATTATTATTATTATTATTATTATTATTATTATTATTATTATTATTATTATTATTATTAACCTCCTCCCATCTCCCTTCCCGGCCCTAATTAAAATGGAAATTAGGTCTTTCGTCGTAAATCTCACGGAATCTGAATCATTTTTCTTCCCTTCGGTTTTCTTGTAAGTTTCTTATTCATTTAATACCTACTTGAATCTTTTTCCCGGTTTGATACCGAAGCTAATTCGCCAGCCAGCAGTACGTAGCGTTCGCTAATCTTCTGATTAAGATCTTATCAGAGTGTCGCATTATTGATACCTGTGAGTTTGCGCGTACGTTTGTGTAAACTTTATCTTACACGTGTCATTTGTCATTCATGAAAATAGCTGAAGACAAGAGTAAAAACTATCTGTATTAGTTTTACTATTTCAGATGTTAATTTTAACATAATTGTTTCAGATTTAATATAGATTTTGGTTGTTATTTTCCCATGATTTTTCTGAATATGCAGAAAAACAGTTAATTCATATTGACAATTGCTCAGTACAGTTTGCATCATCCACGTAAGCTGAAAAGTCGGTGTTGGGATTTGCTTCCACTCAACGTGAAATGATTTATAGCAAATGGTTTTATATTAACTAATCAAGCTGGCCCAGGGACCTATGGTTGTTTTTATTGCATATTTCGTGCCTTTTCATTAAATATGAATTGTTCGACACAGCTTTCATATTAGTCGTTAGGCTAAATGAAAATGCTTGTAGCTCAGAATATGAGAATATATTATTTCCACTTAATTAGAGACAAATTTATTCGATCGCAAAAAGTTAATAATATCACTTCGTAGTTATTTGCAACTGGCATTTTCATGTGTGGATAGCAGTTCTATTTTGTAATTGCCCTTAAACTTGTACGCAGATTATTTGAATTAACTCCATAAGTGGATAAACATCGTTCATTTTTTTTTAAATACCCGTTTCATTATAATTCCATACAATACGTGATTGCAAGCTCACATTGAACATACAAGAGCCTTTTCTACTTATTTAGATACGTATTTTTAAGAAATGGGAAACTGTATCATTTAGATAATGTCAATTATATCACAACTGTGTTCAGTAACTGTTTCAGATGACTTTGGAACTCAGTCAACTTGTCTTCTTACGCTTAGCCATAGGCATCTTTCAGGAGGCTGGTCTACCTCTCTTTTTCAGTATATATATATATATATATATATATATATATATATATATATATATATATATATATATATATATATATATATATGTTTGTATGGTGTGAGTGTGCGTGCGTACGCGTATAAAATTAAGCACTATATTCGAAATTGTAAAGTAACTGTACACCACATTATGATCTTCAAACTCCGATTGTCGAAAGAACTTCACACATTCAAGTGATAATGTTTTCTCTTCTCTCTTCTTTTCTCCTCCTCCTCCTCCTCCTTGTGCTCCATCTCCCCCCATCTCCCTTTTTACTCTTTCTCCCTTCGTCCCCTTCCTCCTTCCACGCTTTCGCCAGAAGTGAGAGACATCATTTCAGGTTCACCTCTCTCCAAGTACTTGCGTCACCAGAATACCTTGGAGGTGTTTCTGAGGGTTAATGCATGAAGGCTTCCTCAAGGATCACTCCAACGAGTCTTCAAAAAGTAATTTCTCAGGCACTGTGGCAACTTCGGCTCCTCAGAGAACCACAAGTCGAATGCCTGGCACACACTCGGTAATACTTTTTTCGTTGAGCCTCTCTCTCTCTCTCTTTGTGCATGTGTGTGTGTGTGTGTGTATGTCAGTGTTAGTATAGAATGAGTGTTTGTTTATGCATGTAACGTAAACAAGTGTATCGAGAAATTTCATTTGTATATGTTATATATATATATATATATATATATATATATATATATATATATATATATATATATATATATATATATATAATGTGTGTGTGTGTGTGTGCTGGGCGTGTGTGTGTGCGCGCGCGTGTGCGTGTGCGTGTTTTTGTGATTTTGTGTATAGGTATATGTATATATATATATATATATATATATATATATATATAATATATATATATATATATATATATATATATATGTGTGTGTGTGTGTGTGTGTGTGTGTGCATTATATATATATATACATATATATATAATGCACTAGAAGGTTTATCCGGATGAAGGAAAAGTTCCAAAGAAATGGATAAGATAAATAGATATTCATTTATTATATCAAATTAAAGATGATACACGAAGATATAAGAAATATTAGGTGGCATACGTTTCTTAGTGTACCAGGAAAGTATATAGTTGGACGTATATTGAGAAGGTAATGCAGATGACCGAGGTATTACCTGTGGAAGAACTGTTTTCTGTGGAGTTAGGAAAAGAGTTAATGGAACAAATATTCTATATGAAGTAGTTAGTGATGTTTAAAAGCAAATGAAAAAAAATGTATGTGACAGATATGGATTTACTAGACTTACTGGACTTACTGATGAAGGGGAAGCGTTGGGGAAAGCACACTAACATAATCGAAAGGGGGTGGGGGCTAGTTTGATGTTAAATTTGGTCTGCGACGAGAATGAGGCACGCCCATGATTTTGATTTTTTTATGTTTATAGAGGTAGAGGTGTGAGAAATTAAAGAATAATAAAAATCCGAAAACTCATGGGACGTTTAATGAATTTCAAAAACAACAAACTGTAAAAGTGTTACTTAACTTATTTTTCATTTTAATATTCCTCTATTTTTGTTTTTAGTGTGCGTACGTATGGAAACATGAGTAAATGCATTTATGTAATGTTTGCGTGTGTTCCAGTGTGAGAGCATATACCTTTGTTTAGTTTTTAATTCAATTTCCATTAATTCATCACCGCACCGAATGACCTCTTGTTCCCAGTTCTTGGCATCTTCCCTAGACCTTGGCTTTTTGTGGCGTAATGGATCAAATGGCATTGCTTCATTGTTCGTTTTATTTCCATTAAAGTTTGTGTAAATTATATAAAAATGTAGAAGATAATGAGACAGCACCCAAATAAGCCAGCTTAATGTTGGGCAAGAGGAGTTAGGATATTGAAACTTTTGACATAAATAAGTGCGTGGGTATATAAAGGGCTTCCTGTGTGAGGCCTGTATATGTAATTGTCAAATTAACGTAATTTATTGATTGTTTATTTTCTTAAATCAGCCTTGTAACTTAGTTTTAAGTGTTCTCTTATATTTAGTTCACAGCTGTATTGTTTTTTAACGTAACGTAACGTTCAGTGTTTTTGCTCAGTGATTCCTCCTCTTGTGTGAATTACCTAACTATCGTGTTAACGATTGTTTTATTTTGTTTTCGAGTTGGAATGGAACTGTAGTGCTGTGAGTGGAGCCGGCCGAAAATAATTCGGGCCTGTCTATGCTTCTGGACGTACGCTCTTTAGTGGCAGCTTTCTGGCGATTTATCTCACTTTTTTGCCTTTTTGGAGGAATACTCCGACGGACCTCCCTTGGAAGTGGTTTTGCGTAGATGTGCGAACCATCTACGGCGTATGTACATCGTTGGAGTTCGATCACGGCTGTGATTTCGCGGTCGGTTAGTCACTTGCGACGCCCGCCCCTGTACTCCTGTTTCCCGCCTGAGGATTTGGCGGAAGACGTGGTCGTCGCTGTCCCCGACCACGTAGGAGGCGTTACGCCAACCACTGTCCGGTGTTGTCCATCTCCAGCTGCTGGTCCGGGAGAGCTTAGCGGGCTCGTGAGGAGGCACGTAGGGAGGCAATTGCCAGGTAAGAGGAGATTATCCTGTGGTTGTCCTCGGGATCGAACTCTACCCCTGTATCCACCTGGACAATTCGTGAGCTCCCCATGTTTAGCTGCCGGGAGGTAGAAGCAACCTCCGTGAACTCCTGCACCTTCGTTGTACTCGAGGATCTGCGTAATTCAAACATTAATCATATTTGTATATATATATATATATATATATATATATACTATATATATATATATATATATATATATATATATATATATATATATATATATGCATGTTATATTGAGTGGTCGGTATTTGGTATTTTTGCCCCTCAAAATGTTTATTTGAATTAGTTTTAAGTTTAGAATTGCCACGGTTAGGTAGGAGATTTAAGGTTTTCCTAACTTCATTTTCTCTGGTCTTCCTTCTTTCTTCCTATATTTTGTAGGCCTAGTGGTTTTATTATTGGGCCCGTGTTATTATTAAGCCTTTGGCATATTATATTTCTTTACTTTGTTAGGGTTAGCTTTCAGTATTAGGAGTCTTGTGAGCTGTTATTTGCTCCTTGTATTTTGTATATTTAATGTTAAGTTTCCTCACAAGGCTTATTTAGTGTTAAGTGTATTTTGTAATTAAATATTGTTAATTTTGTTCTGGTGTTTGTGTCCACATTCCTCATACCCTGTGTACTTTCTTACTGCCTACGATCCCTGTGATTATTGAAATATAAAGAACCTGTATTACGGCCAAAGGGGTCGTAACAGTAATTCTTGGAATATAAAGAGAAGCTAAGATTCTTTTTTTTTTCTCTCACTTTCTCATTTGAATTTCCGACTATATACTGTATGCTGCCGTAATTCTTGTTTTAAGATTCAAAATGTAATCGTTTAAAGTCGAAAAAATGAAATCCTTCGCAAACTACGAATTCTGAGGACTGAAATGTTGCCTTTTCATTTCGAAATGACTGAATCTGGTCATTGGTAATGAGGAATCATATCATGATATTTGGACTTGAGTCATAGAGCATATAATTTGCAAGATGAAGTTATGAATTAAGATATGTAATTGGTTGCTTCTGAATAGGAAAATTTCTGCATAGGAAGGGTCGTTGCTTCAGTATAATTGAAGAATGTACACTCTCTGTTACGAGAAAACAGAAATGTCAGTAATAATTCTTATTCGTTTCCGCAGAGAAAGAGATAATATAAAAATTAGAGCACGGACTCATTCGACATTTTATGGCCTGTTCGGGAATATTCCTCGTATATTATCTCTCTCTTCATTTGTGAAAAACTAAGACGCAACAATGAATGGTCTTTGTATCCTTTACTTGCCTTGAGAAGTAAGTCACTAAAAACGTAAAAATCATAAAAATCTTTCATGATTGCATCAGGATTAACAGAGTACTGGGCTAGTCCGTCTTGCTTTTGGTCGAGGTTGACCAGCTCAAGATAAAGAAAAGCCATCAGTCAGTATTTAATCTTACCAGACTAAAAGAACAAGGAGGCCCTCTTAACCCGGTTCATGTTTTTCACTTGGGCAGATCTTTTCATATCGACGACCCGACCAGATGCAGATCTAATCAAAGGCGAACGAAAATTCCGAACGTGAAATTAGATATAATGACCCCTCATTTCATTCTTCCACTGGTTTTCTTCTATGGTAAGCTTCCAGCGTCATCACAAACGCGCGCAGTAACGCCGGGACGGTCTCTAACCCTTTACTCTATTAATGATCCTGGTTTATATCTGTTCGAGCAACATATTATGCTCGGCGCTTTTAAAGCGATTGCAGATTTAATGAAAATGAATTTTAGAAAAGGACTTGGCTTTAGTCCAGTATACAGTAGCACGGAGCCCGTTTATGCTTCCTTTGACAGCAGCCGTAATTTAACGTTAGCTGCAGTTGGTGAAAAAACTCCGTGCAATTTGACGTCGTCTGAACTATTTAATTTGTCTTTCCTGAATTAGGACGAAAAGTCTGTATTTTTCCTGTGCTTACTCGTGTACATACATAATTATATTATTAAGTGCGTTTTTCCGTTTTCTGAAAAATGGGCTGTATTTTTGTCGTCTTGAGCAGCGAACTTATGTGGTGTTGTAGTTAGTTTTAACTGTGGACAATCCCAGCTAGGGTGGAGAAGACGTGGGACTAATTAACAACTCCCAAAAAATGTTTTGAGAATTGGATGGTTAACGTTTTCAGAGGTCAATTTGTATGTTAGCCTTTTTCTAATTTTTATTATTTTAAAAATCAATTTAATACTTTATTTTGTAAAACGTTTATCGAAATAATTCTATTTTCAGTGGTAGACGGCAAAGAAATATGAAGGAAAGTCATTGATGAATTAATGTTACAATTACTCTACATAATTTTTACTAACGAGTCTTATTCTGCTTACTTACTAACTTTTAGCTTCGACAGTTTGCCCCTTTGTGTATCTGTCACACAGGTTTAAAAGTAAATTTCCTTTTGTAGTCATTATCCTTTGGTCCTGGGTCGTCTGTCCCCTCAAAAGGGCATCACTTAAAACAGAAATAAATCTGGCGTTTTTAACCCCATCCTAACTGCCTGCCAATAGGAAACACGAAGTGCTACCGGGGAGCGATTAGAGTTTAGTGGTGCATTCCTATGTGCGAGATTGCTGGAGGGGTCTATTTATGGAGGGTGGGGTCTCCCCTATTTATGCTGCCTTTGAAGTCTGGCTGGAAATGGATAAAGAATTTTACTCTACCATTTTGATTTTTTTTTTATTCACCAAAAGGGGAAACATTTGTGAGATATTTTTCTCATTGTAGACTGTGAATTGATGGATGAAGACCAGGAAAGACATTTATAAAAAAAAAAAATTGAAAGTTATTTATTTATTTTTTTATTTACTTCATGGGCTTCATCTTTGTTGTTTTTGTTATTTTTTTTCTTAAGTCATAGAAATTTCATATTCTTTTGTATGTTTTACATTTAGTAATCATCATATTTGGAATTTGTGTAGTGGGATTAAAGTGGCCGGTAATATTCACATTAGTTGCCAAAAAAGAAAAAACTTGATGAAGTTTCTTAAGCATATTAAGTATAGTAATACAGTTTTATAAATAGTACTTATTATTTTCTTGAATCATTCAGAAAAGTACTTAAAAAGATTTTCTTTACTTTATTACCATGTCTTCTCAAATACTCGTTTTTATCAAGGAATTTTACACATAATGGATAATTGCACGTTTATCGGGCATTCACATTTCTTTTATTATCATTATTTTCCCATATACTTTTTTGTATGCTTGGGGTTTATTGAGTACGGAAAGATAGTGTTAAAAGGATATAGAATATAATTTCACAGTAGAATTTTAAATTGCAAAGTAGTCCCGCATGAAGAAAAACATTCTCTCTCTCTCTCTCTCTCTCTCTCTCTCTCTCTCTCTCTCTCTCATTTATATTCCAACTAAAAACAATATCCATTTAAATTTAAAGTAATTTTTGCTCGTACTGAATCTCTCTCTCTCTCTCTCTCTCTCTCTCTCTCTCTCTCTCTCTCTCTCTCTCTCTCATTTATATTCCAACTAAAAACAGTATCCATTTTACTTAAAATAATTTTTTTCGCGTAATGAATCTCTCTCTCTCTCTCTCTCTCTCTCTCTCTCTCTCTCTCTCTCTCTCTCTCTCTCTCTTATTTATATTCCAACGAAAAACAATAACCATTTATATTTAAAGTAATTTTTTCCTCCTACAAAAAGCTTTCCCTAACTTTCCCTTTTCCCATGCCGTTTTCGGGGTGAAAGCTTAAAGACTTTCACAAATAAAAAGAAAAAAAGATTAAAAAATAAAAGTAAAACAGAGTTATTCGGGGCACCCTTACTGCTACAGAGCCGAAAGTGCTTCAGATCTACATCGAAACCGTATTTCATTGTGAAGTCGCAAAAGATTTTGAAAAAATGCAGGGAGGGGAATGGGAGGCTACAAATAAAAAAATAAAAAAAACTAATAAACTGTAGAAACATCTCACAGAAGGTAGGAATCACAGCATTAAGGAGCATTTGAGGAGACGATGAAATTGAAATAAAAAATGCATCACGTAGTCGAAATGAAATTTGCATCAAGAAATCGAAATCAGTTGGTGTCACGAAATCGAAATTAAAATGTTCTCATAATCTGAATTATAGCGGCATCAAGAAATCAAAATGAAGATGGTTTTAAATTTAGCGTACAAAATTTCTGCAAAAAGTTTTTAAAGCTGCCAAAAAAAATTCATATAAAAACATTTATAATTTTGAAAACACTGCTAAAGTAATCCGATTGTTTATATATATATATATATATATATATATATATTATATATATATATATATATATATATTATATATATATATATATATATATCTATACATGTATAATTTTAAAATGAAAATGTCACGTAAATCAGTTCCTGAGGCCTGTTAGAGTGGAGGACAGTCTTAGAAGAAAAAAAACAAATTTTTTTAGCGCCCCTATAAAGTATTTTCATATCTCGCTTCTAATTTCCATATATTGCAAAATGAAAATATATATAAAACCGACTTTTAGGCTTTTATTAACGTGGAAAAATACTAGAAGAAAGCCGATTTTATAGCCACTTCTATATAGCATATTTTATATTTCGTCTGTAACTTTTCGGTCGACTTGCTGTACCTTCGTTCGTAATCTTACTCTTCCATCTTACTCTCCATCCTCTCCTAATTGTTACATAATGTAACTGCTAGATTTTCCTCCTGTTACACTTTTCAAATCTCTTTATTCCCACTTTCCCCTTCAGCGCTGATCGACCTCATTGGTCCCACCTCGCTTGGCACTTTGGCCGAAATTGTATATCCCACTGTCACCATTCCATCCTTGTGCGAGAGGAGCCCTGAACAATCGAACTAACTACTAAAGTGAAAAATATTCGCCAAAACCATAAACATGAAACGAAATGGCACAACTCTGCCTTTTGTCGTCTCTAACAACCGCTGACTCATCTAAAGGTTTAAAGGCACCGCCATTTCAAGCGGCGTTTTGAAAAGATATTCGCTCTCCAAGTGATAATTGGGTCTCTCTCTCTCTCTCTCTCTCTCTCTCTCTCTTTATGTCGACCAATTTCATCTTCACGAAAGGCCTAAACGTCACGGTCATGTGATGATATTTGAAACTATTGTGGGCACCAGTAACTTAATTTTTTTTGTATGAGAGATATCGAATGGCGTGAGACTGACGCGTCTTTTATGTTTACAATTTGTAAAAGTACCTCATCTGTTCACTTCTCAGTAGGCGCTGTGAGACGGTAATTTGTATTTGAATTTGTTTTAGTTCTTTGATATTTTCATTTAGTTAATTGTTGTTATCATTATTTCACTAGATCAAACCTTTTCACATAAAACAAGCACAGCAAAGAGGCCCCTTGACTTGAAATTCAAGCTTCCAAAGAATATTGGTTCCAACCTCCCACCGCAAAAGACCCACACTGCAGCAGTAACTGATCATGATACAGAGCCGGTGATTTTCTTCGCGCTGAAGGAGATGCGAATCTTCGACATCTGAGTGGCATGCCACGACACTAATCTCTTTACTATCGGAATTTATTAGTATGGACTTGGTCGCTTCTGATAGCCTAAAGAGGCAAATTGGAAAAGTTGATTGTAATATAGATTGTATCTTACTTTCCTTTCTACTTATATCCTTTCGTCTTTTGGAATGTAGCTTCAACACACCACAGTCGACTTACTACTAGGTTCATAATGTAGTGCTTATCTGAAGAGAAATACAATCAGTTTGCCAGGAATCGGACGGAAGTCGGTTCTCCTTCTGGGGATCGATCTCGAGGCTCTGACTGCGAGTTCGTTTTTCGGGCATTCCATTGAGGAGTGATAGAAATTCACTCTTGACGTGGTTCGGAAGTCACGTAAAGCCGTTGGTCCCGTTGCTGAATAACCATTGCTTCCATGCAACGTAAAAACACCAAACAAACAACAAACAAACTCAAGGCTCTGGCAATGGTAATTGTATGTACATTCACTTATTTCGGAGGTGGGTTATATAACAGTGAGGCAATGAATAGGGCTTTAAAGAAATGTAATTTCATTACTAAATAGAAATTGCTGTCTAAGTCTAAGAAACGGGGAAGAGGAATAAAAGTATAATTAATCTTATTCAGCTTTCTTTCATAAGATATGAGGAAAAGATGAGGTAATATGGATAGAAAAGAAAATGGTCTTATAACTCGACAAGAGCCACTTAAAGTCGACCCTCCTTTATGGCTTCATAACAGGACGTTTTACGTCAAACCCGTCTCACCGAATTGTCGTTAAATTTAATTTTATGACGCACCATGAATTTTCTTTAATAATTTTTGAATTTTTTTTTTTTAATATTGACTGGCAATGATATTGTCAGTGATTCAACGTTTTTCTTGTTCATTACGATTCCATTTTCAGTTTCCCCCTTGCAACCTGAACTATAAACTTGATACATACAATACATATAATGATCAGTATATGAAAGCTAAATTTGTGTATAGATTTATATGAACATGAGTTGAATATTATAAGTCAGGGAACACGGATGCTACAATAGAATTCCAAATATTGGTAGTGTCATAATTATCTTCACATGATGTACTTTATGTTAAGCTGGAGACACAATAGCATGTCTCATCAGCTTAAAATAAAGCACATCACGTAAAGATAGTTATAGCAGCCAATATTTGGAACTATTGTAGCATCCGTGTTCCCTGAATTATGCAATTTTCTTTCTGAACAACATTGGTACTTGAGACCATGAACCTCCATAGCGGAGTTTGCCGAAACCATGGTAGCAGAAAAATGGCCCTTAACATGACACTATAGTCAGAAATGTTTTGCCCTACTGAAAATGAAATAGCGTTCCAATAGAAATCATATTCTTGCGGTACCTTTCCTTTTCGTTTTTTATCAAGCATGTGAAGAATTGACGAAGAAATGTTAGGTAAATAGAATAACGTTATGATACCTTCACGTAGAAAAGGGAGAAAAGGGTGCTGTAGAAATGCTGTGGAATTGTTTATCAATTCAGCTTCTTCTCAACAAGTTTTGAATTAAATCGGGAAGGCTAAAACCAGCTGACTTGAAAACCTGCAAAGCCAAAAACTAAATGGATACGAAATTGAGGAAAGAAGTGACCCTTGAAACAGCTTAAAAACTGGAACACTCCTGAACAACTGGGAGGTCAGAATGCTTAAGAGGAAAAGACAAAATAGAATCTCCGACCAGGGGCGGTTTTTACAGTTTATCTAACAGCAAATATTTTTTCATCCTCAAAAGCCAAACATTATTTTAAAAGACATATTTAAACATGGCATAAGCAGATTGCTTTTTATGTAAGTTGCCTTAACTAACATCGATGCCAGACTTAAGCACAGTAATTTTCTAGACCTGGCTATGAAACGATTTTTTTTAGGATTAATTCTGACTCCCCTGTTTTTTTTTTTTTTTTTTTTTTTTTTATAGAAAATTCCCAAGCACAAGGCCCAAGATCTATTTGGTTCCCAGGAAACAAACATTCTCAAATTTCAGTTCGAAGCTTACGGTATAGCTATAGTAGATTCTCTTCACCGGTGCATCTGATGTCGAGGCCAGTCCCTTACGACGCTCCTGATTGGCCGTTGATAAGCCAATCAGGGGGCTAGAAACTCTCAGTCTCTCTCAAGAGTTCACATAGGCGAGATGTATGGTCCACCTCTCCGCAGAAGAGGTGGAACATACATCTTGCCTATATGAGCTCTCGAGAGAGACTGAGAGTTTCCAGCTCTGTCATTGGCTTATCAACAGCCAATCAGGAGCGTCGTAAGGGGATGGCCTAGACATCAAATGCACGGCTGATGTGAATCTACTATAGCTAACATGATATAATATATTTATTCTCAGGGAATATTAAAAAAAAAAGTTGAACAAATCTTTATGAAAGCAAAACTATGTTCCAGTTTGCTGTGCAAATTGATAAGTAAGTATCAGAAAAGACTTTTGGCCCTGCCCCTCCCCCTTTTTCTCTCTATACATAAAAAGTAATCAGGAGGAAGAAGGTGCTTCGAGATGGTTCTGTAATGGGAGGGAAATAGGAGATTTAGAAGATATTGGAAATAAATAAATATATATATATATATATATATATATATATATATATACATGTATATATACATATATATATATATATACATATATATATATATATATATATATATATATATATATATATATATATAAGTGTGTGGTGTGTGTGTGTTGTGTGTGTTTCCGTGTATATATATATAGTATGTGTGTTTGCGTTCGTCTTCATGGGTATATATACATTTATATCTATAGGATGTCAACAAGCGTTCGTGTTAGCATAAACATACTGCGGTACACTCACTGACCTCTTTGAGATGATTAGTCTCACAGTGGCGTAAGGTTAAAAGGACGGTTATTCTGGCAAAACATCCATCAATAATGCGAGTTGTGAAACAGCGAAATAAACAAATGGCGTCTATGCATCCACCCAGAGCACTGAAATGGGAAACTCATCTTCCGGAATGAGGAGAAAAATGACCCGCGTCAGAATTTTTGTCATTTTCCCAACATCCGCCCGCTACTACCGGGGCGGGGGCGGGGGGTGGGGGAGGGGTTTAAAAAAGCTTCTACCTTTTAAAAATGCCCATCAGTGAAATGATCACTCTTTCGCTTTCTTGTGGAATTAGATGGTAATTGGGCTCTCTCTCTCTCTCTCTCTCTCTCTCTCTCTCTCTCTCTCTCTCTCTCTCTCCACAAAAGGGGTAATATCCGTGTTGCTGGAATGATGCTGTTAATTACAACGGTCCCTGAGAGCTTCCTGTTGAATTATGAAGGCTGCATAAGTGATGAGTCCGTTGTTCTTATTTGTTTTGGTAGTTTGTATTGTCTGTTTATTTATTTGTTTGTTTGTGTCATAATTTTGTGGTTATATTTGCCGTAGAAAGTGGTTACGTTTGTTCATTTGCATTCTGAATAAATATAATAAAATGGTCTGGTCACACTATGAATGATTTATAACCATTTATATATAGTAAATATCTCTTGAAATAATTCATCACCTAAGAAATCAATTGTAGAATATTTAAGCAGGAAAGCTGAATACAATATAATATTCTGAAAAGGAAAGGGCCCAGTTATTTGAGAAAATACCTAAATGAAATGTGTCCCACTTAAGATTCTTATATATTATACTGATTCCTTTATATGCTACATTTTTTTTGTGGAAGCCTCACAAACGAAGATAGATATTTAAACTAGAAATGCTGGCTATTATTCCATCGTAATTAGAATAATGGTAATTGGAAAGTAAATCCACAGTAGTATGCTTGTTTTATTTATTATTTAAATTATATTCAGCAGAAAGCTTTCGATGACCATTCATGTCATCGAAAGCTCTCCGCTATATTTAAATAACAAAATCAAACAGGCATACTACTGTGGATTTACTTTTCCATTTTATTGACTCGTGCGATTAAGAGTTTTCTTTGGATAATGGTAAATATACGTAATTCAGCTGATATATTCAACTTGATTCTAATCAATTAAGATAAAGGAAATCTTAGTTGGGTTAGGAACTGTAGCGTCAAAACAGGCCTTAACATTTCTTTCTCTCGTTTATTCGTATTCTTTTGTTTACACGTTGCTGACAGCTGCCCATTTTCAGGTTCTGTACAAGATAAAAAATCTAACACATTTATACCCCGAAAAAAAAAGCAGGAAATGAGCATAGAATAATACAATCCGTACGCACGTAATGATAAAAATTGATCTGGATGAAAATATTTTCCTGTTGATGGCAGAGTTATCTATATTCAAGTTAGGTTGTACTTTTTCAGCCGAGCTTTACACAAAATATTGAAATCCGAAAAGTTAAAATGAATGTTGTATAAACCGTATTTTATCATATTATGTTAATTTTATGGTTTTTTTGGGGGGAATAAATGTGTTGGTTCTTTCATCTTTAACAGAACAGTCAATCAGTTAAGAAGGTTTAGACGATTAAGAGATACTCGGAAATATTGAATGGCAAATTAAGAATACAGGGAACAACTTCAGCTTAAGGCATCTGTTCTGTCTGTCTCTCTGTCTGTGTGAAAGTCTGTCCGTTTCTCCATACTTCGTGAGATAACCGTAAATCCATTTATGGTCCATTTCGTAACATAATAGGCTAGCATTGCTCGTACATCACCAAGTGCCAAATGGTAGGGGTCTGTGGTCTGTCTCCGAGTGCTGCTTTTGAGAGAGAGAGAGAGAGAGAGAGAGAGAGAGAGAGAGAGAGAGAGTTGCGAGATTGCATTAGTTTGTCGCTTTCATGTGCATCAGAGAGAACTGAATTAATTCGGCAGAATACAGTGCCTGTATTCGATTCGTTTATCTTTTGTTTAGGGGATTTTATTTACATAGCCAGGTACTGATTATGCACAGTTATGAGAAGCACATGTTCCCGTATGATTTACTCATACTTACACATATATCACCCAAAAAGATATTATAATTACTTTAATCTTATACTTAAACATATGCGGATATACCTACATGTAGTGGTAAGGAAAGAAAGATTATGAAATATTTTTAAGATAAGCCAGTGTATTAATTAAAATATAGTTATTAACAGTTGCCACCTTTCATTGGATTTTTGCCGAATAATATTTATGCAAGCTCAAGCATTTTATATATTTGGAGACGTTCGCATAACATTAAGGAATTCCGATATAACTAGCATTATATGATTAAAGTCGTCACATCCAAACATAATTCTAAATTCTCCTTGTGCCGCGACCATTATGAAATTCAAATTAGACTTCGGAGTGCAAGAACACGCTATTAAATAAACAGGAATTATTCCAGCAAAAAAAAATAAATAAATAAATATATATATATATATATATAATATATATATATATATATATATATATATATATATATATATATATATATATATATATATATGTTTTTGCATTAAGCCGTGAATATAATTACTTGCATTAGTGTTTAGTAGCGGGCTCCATCCAGTACGTGTCCGTGAGTACGTGTATAGTCCTGGCTGAACATGAAGTACCTTTAATGCATTTTTCCCTATTTTCCTTGTATTCTCAAAATTACTTCTATATTCGTTCGTTTTTCCTCGCTCTTTCACTTGCATGGATTAGTCTTGGGTGGAAATCGTTACCATGAGGACAAACTTCTGATGTGTGAGTTAGTGTAATATTTACAATATTCTATGATCTGACCTTTTATTTTTCAATGAAAGATTGAAGTATAATTTTTGTTTCCACACGTCAGCTGTGAATTAAAGCTGATTGTATTCTTTATGTTCTGGAAGTTACAATCCTTTGCGCATATTACAAAGTTCTGCGATGTAGCTGATCCATGTTTATAAAAGATTAAAGTTGTTGTAAGGTAAAGTCTTTTGGCATTTTGAATTGAATCATTTGAGCAACGCTTCAAGGCAATGCACGTCAATAGCATTGAAAGACTATTGTAACATTGCAAGTTGACATTATCGTGATAGCTTTCGTAAAGTCTGTAAATTAAACTGGTGGATAAGCAATTTCGGGGCATCTAAAGGAACTGACGTTTGAGGAAGAACAAAGGACATTACATTTCAGACAAATTTTCGACAATTCAGATATCATTAATCTACTCCATGAACATCAAAGCGGTTTATATCACTTTTTGCGAGTTGCAATTATCAGTCGGTTACAAGACGCAAGAGAGAATAATCGATTCTAATACGGTTTTGCAGTACTGTATTGTCTTTCTATCCCTTTTAGTTTTCAGTAAAAGAAAACTGTTGTGCCGGCTTTGTCTATCCGTCCGTCCGTCCCCCATCCGATATAAATAACTACTGAGGCTAGAGGGCTGCAAGTTGGTATTTTGATCAATCACCTTCCAATCGTCAGACATACCAAATGGCAACCCTGTAGCCTCAGTAGTTTTTATTTTATTTAAGGTTAAAATCAGCCGCGGATCGAGCATCTGGCAGAACTTTCCAGGACCATGGGACGCACCCTAACTCTACCGCATCTGGTGAGCAACTGGAGAGCTGCCAGTCATAGTTGATGGCTTTAAACAGAAAGATAAATTTGGGACAACTTTCTAACTTTCGTCGTTTATTCAGTCATTTTCTGTTTCGAACTATGGCATATTGAAGGGTGAATATATAATAAAAATAAAAAAAAATTCACGTTGTTTATCTGCAGAATCTTTTTGTTTTGGAAGGCAAAATATGATAAAAATCAGTAAATGAATGTATAGATATGGAATTATTAAAATAACATCTTCAGTAATTACTGCCATCGTCTGTAGGATAATTTTGACAGTTGTAATGGTAATGATACTATCATAATTATAATAATATGGTTTTTAAGGAACATACATTGATGATGATAATAATAATAATAACAATAATAATAATAATAATAATAATAATAATAATAATAATATAGTTTGTTAAAAATGACTGCTGCTTCAGCACTATAATCTTGTAAAGTCTTCTCTATCTTTCTGATGACGGCTTTCTCGTTGTTGCTTAGACTGGCGAGCAACACACCAAAGGGCATGGTAAAATTCGGTTGAGTCATTTGATTTATTATTACTTATACAATTATCTCTCTCTCTCTTTCTCTCTCTCTTCCTGGGCGTGGCAGAAATCCTTTTCGACAGGCGCATCGTCGTCATGCCGATGTAAATCAAAGGGCATCCTTGGGCGGGGCATACGTATCGGTAGACGACGTTGGACTGCCCAGGAGGGCGCCATTAAGCAGCATGCTCTTGTAGTACACCACAGAAACATCACGAGAGACGACATCGTCAGGAATATTAAGATCATCGGGAGAGCACCTGACCCACGACGTCTGCGTCTCCTAGAAGCGCTGCTCATCCTCGAGGAAAAGTCTCCCCTTAATACCACCAAAGAAGTGTTCCTGATACCGACGTGTGTGAGGAGGACCACACCCCTCACCCCCAACGAAAGTACCAGCGCGCATGTAACGAACACCGGACATGAGAATAATACCAGGGGTGACGTCACTCAGGTAGAAACCAATCAAGAGGCTCCCGGTGATACCCCCACCTGAGAAGGTCTGCAGGACTCGTAAACGCCCGCCGTATGAGTCACCTTCAGGAGAACCAATGAAAACCCGACCTGCCGGAGAGGTGCTCTGACCGTACTCAAGAGCTCGCAACACCACGATAATAGGAGATGGGCTCGCCACTGGAATTTTCTACGGGCTGTTCTGTAAGTAAGAGCCCGTGCTGGCGTAAAGCCAGCTTAATCTTCAACAACAACGACCACTGGAATTCAGTCCCTCAGCAGTTATCGCTTGATAATGTCCTGTCGATCAGGAGGAAACGTCGCGTTGGAGAGAGAGAGAGAGAGAGAGAGAGAGAGAGAGAGAGAGAGAGATAATTGTATAAGTAATAATAAATCAAATGACTCAACCGAATTTTACCATGCCCTTTGGTGCGTTGCTCGCCAGTCTAAGCAACAACGAAAAAGCCGTCATCAGAAAGATAGAGAAGACTCTTTACAAGATTAATAGTGCTGAAGCAGCAGTTCATTTTTAATAAAACATGC
>NC_087211.1:68521829-68529329 GCF_015104395.2 Macrobrachium nipponense | reverse complement strand
AATGAAAAAAGTTATTTCATTTAATATTTCTTTAGTAAGTATTTACCTCTCCTTTGGGAAAAATATGATTCCTTGGAAGTGTTTATCCTATGGATGAAACTCAGTAAAAGAAAATGATCCCTGCGGTTTCATAGTAAGACTTTTCATATTTCAAAGGCAACAGTTCTTAGCTCTACACTGTGATACACTTATATATCTTTGACCAATTCTTGTTCTTATCTAATTGTGTTGTTTATGTTCTTAAAAATCTTTTTTCCTGGTGCTAATAATCTTTACCGCTACTCTGTTTAAGGATATTTTGCACAATCATAGTTGCTTTCTTGCATTTCGGAGTTTTTCTTTTCTTTTGTGAAACCGGTACCAATTTAGCCTCAGCAAATACTTAGGTAGTGCTTGATTCAAACACAGACTGAGAAATGACGGCAGCAACAAGTTTCCACTTCAGGTGTATTAGATTGGTACATTACTATATTCGAAAGGCTCGGAAACGGGAGAGAGATCTGTTATGTCCTTCTCCTGGAATTACTAAGTAAATCCAGTCGTTCTTGGGTGTTCGAAGCGACTAGGAAACATTGGTGAGTTGTCCTTGTAGATTGAGGTAAGGAAGGAATTTCAAAATCACGTTGATTTTGATCGCATGCTTTTCCATCTGAAAAAGGTATTCCCGGTTGGCATTTGAAAGTCACTGATTGTTTAGAAACACGTTTTTGTCTATGTACTGAAGTTTTCCTTCCCTTCTGGCATCTTTGTGAACGTCGAAGTTATAAACACCTGTTGATTTTTGTAGATAATATTTTTCTTGGCGAAATTCTTGTTGCGATAAGAAAGATATAAGTTACTAAAAGTTAAAAAAAAATGTATTTCAATATAATGAATAAAAGTGAATATTTGGAAAGTTTGATCATTATAATTACACGACCTAATAAGTAAGACAATATAATAGCACATAGGTCTGTTCATTAAATGGTCAAATATTGGAATAAATGAATGAATGAAAACAGTTTATTTATTAATATACTGCGTATTAATCTATGTAGCAAATATTCGCTATCTAATAAGCACGTACCTGACCCAATATCCACAAGTGAACCCAAAACGGATATGCAAATTGCATGTGACCCCTATCTCTTCCGGAACTGAGCAGATCATGTATCCAGATCCCCTTCTTGTTGCATAAATTATCGAGATCTAAGATGGGAGTTGAAATGACACCTGAGTCCATTTCCAGTGGAGGAATTTCATCTCATTTTTTGCTTGGCATATCTAGATTAATTATCTTCGTTTATTTCAGCAAATTATGTATTGCGATTGTTTTCTATCATTAATATTTGAATTCTTCATCTTGTTTATGATCTATTATGTATGGGTTGTTCTTAGATCATATATTGCATATTGTTATTAAATTATCATGACGTCACCATTTCTGCATCTTCCAGGTTGACATGACCTTTTATGTCACCTTCAAAGTGACTTTTTCCTAAATAGAAATCGGCCTCTTTATATATATATATATATATATATATATATATATATATCTATATATATATGTGTGTATGTGTGGTGTGTGTGTGTATGTATGTATGTAGTATGTGTGTGTGTGTGGTATTTTATATATAAGAAAGAGAGAGAGAGAGAGAGAGAGAGAGAGAGAGAGAGATATTCCCTGACTTAACTAATGGTGTAAATTTCCAAGATCATCCCAAATACAATAACGTCCTAATTAATTTTGTCGTGTGTTGTCTCTCACTTTCTGTGGAATATTTGCTAAACAGGCTAAACTTAAATAAAAAATTATTTTTTACTGACACGTAAGAACATATGGGTTTTGGGGTTTTATAGGGCGCATACGACAGCAAACGAAAATGGAAACTATGTAAAGACAAGAATAAAGCAAAGAAACGCAACCATTGTCGAAGACGACGACTTACGGGCGATTTCAAACAAGCGATCATTCGCAGTCAAGTATAATCATTTTTGCCACCTTGCACGCGAAGCCCATCGTTCACTCTCCCTCGCGGCTAATAGTTACGCACCTGTAATCAAGCGTCCCCACCTGAAGCTTGACGAATAATTAGCATCGTAGGTAAAGGTGCGAGGAGAATCATTCTTTAGGTACCATTAATGGAGTCTAGACATGCCGCCTTGTCCTGAGGTCTTCCACAGCCATTCTTATCCAGGATTAACATCAACAGATGTGTCAAGTTGCGTGTTTTCTAAATTAGTTAAATGCACTAGAATAATTGGTGGAATCCACTCACGTATTTTTTTTTTTTACTTCAGTAAGCCCAGCTTGACAACTATGTTCTTTCGTGATTTAATTAAACATTTCCAGAGTCATGTTTTAATCTGTATTTGTAAATTTGGCCTAAAGCGAAACAGTAAATAAACAGATAATTTCTTATTTTCTCATTATAAAATTTACTCATTTTCAGTGAAAGACTAACTCTTTGATTACGTGTAAGTAATGCATTCATTACATGCACAAGAATTCAATAATAAAAGTACAAAATGCCATTAATTTTTTATTTATTTATTCTTTGGCTTTAAGCTTGAGAGGGAGAAGAAGAAGGATTGTAGTGAATGAAGAAGAAGAAAAAAACTCGAAATATGTATGCATTAAATTAATCGTGTTTGTATTCTCGTAGTTACCGCGCTTCTTGTGTGAGTAAATTAATCTACGGGGAATAAACGCCACGTTTAACTATCAAACCCATTTCAACTGTACTATACTCGGAGCGACGTCATGAACTTGTCATGTAATAATTAGACAGTACAAAATTATCACAATAGAAAAGAAAACATTGGGTTTCACTGAAAGAAAAGTGTCTATAGACATATAATCTTCCGCCAAGGCTGAGATTATCAGCCCCCAGATTCAGAGCCTTTTTCCAAAATGTCACTGTTTTTGACAGGCACGAGTGCCACTATTGGCTAAAATCAAATCTGCAAAATTGCAAATCAAGTTCCTGCTGAACCTTCCTAAGCAGGAGGTGGACAGCCCAGACCAAAGATACGACCTCCTTGGGAGATGTAATAACCTAAAATGGAGGCTGGGCCAGCCCGATCTCCCCCGAAAAATCACTCTTGTATTTCATTTGGGAAATGTATTCAGTCGAGTATATGGATTTAGCCAGACTTTCATTTGCATAAATATCCATTTTCTATGCGCTGGAATTCTGGCCACACGATGAGGCGGAGGTATTTTTACGCCTCAAATATATTCGTAAACGTTCTTATATCCGAACGTTTAGGCATGAATGTTGCATGCTTATATGCACTAACTTATGTCCTGAATGTGTCTCCATATACATTTTGGGGTCTGTAAGTGAGAAACGCCGCTTTTGGGTGTGTATTTATGTAAAGGGACGAGCGTTCTGTTTTTAGAACGAGAGGAAGAAAATATGAAAGTCAGGTCGGCGGAGATGTTGTTGTCACTTTCATTCGTCTTGGCAGCTGTCACTTTGAAAACAGTACTGTTGAGTCCACAGATGTGTTACAACGTTATCATTTTACTTTTGGAATGAGGGAGGTAATCGTACCACCTTTTGGTTATATGGCAAGGTTCAATTAGCTATAAGTAATCTAAGAACATTATCTTATATTATGTGGAATTATAGACATTGTTCATGTTTTATTCTGCATGACAACAAAAATGAAATTTGTAGACATCTTTACTTGTACGGTTATTCATGTATGAATAAGTATATTTTAGTTTAACCAGACCACTGAGCTGACCAACAGCTATCCTAAGGCTGGCCGAAGGATTAGATTGTTTTTACTTGCTAGGAACCACATTAATCTAGAAATTTATTTCTAATTACCAGAAATAAATTCCTCTGGTTCCGCATTGGCAGCAGTGGGGAGCGAACTCAAACTACCAGATTGATAGGCGAGTTCGCAACCCACTCGTCCAGTGAGGAACCTATACATGTATGAATGTGTCTGACAAATATTACGCCAAGTTCATAATATTTTTGTCGTGTCCAAGGTATATGTGGTCGTGACAGGTCAGCCACAATTTATTCGATTTATCAGCTGGATATGTATAATAGTGAAGTATTTAATGTGGTTTGACTACAGTTTTGTGTATATTAGTAGATGAAGGGTTGCGTTGAGATGTCTTTGGGTGAATCATTTTATTTTTTGCTTGTAAGCATTTGCTTGCTATACCAGTTGTTGTACAGTCATGACTAATCACTTTTTTTTTTTAACTCTCCCCAGCCAAAATTCATGTTCGTTCATTTGCGGTTAGTAAACTGTTAAATCAAAATCAGTTCGTACTCGCGGATAAGAAACACGTGCCCTTACTTAGTGAGAATAAAACTCTTTTAAAAACCCCATTGCTTTGTGTTTAATGGAGTCAACAACAGCCAATACTTTATGCTTGACAGCTACGAATTGACCATTTCTCTCTCTCTGTCTCTCTCTCTCTCTTTCTCAGTGAAGACACCTCCCAAACCAAGACCCAACCAAGACAGCCTACCTGAAACACCCTTCTCTCTCTCTCTCTCTCTCTCTCTCTCTCTCTCTCAATGAAGACACCATCCAACCACGACCCCTCACAAAGAACGACCCATAACCAAACACTTACAAATCCTCAGAGTACAATTACGGCCGAACTCATGACGCTTTGCGCGCACTCAAGCACTCGAGCGCGCCCGTGAATACAAGCAACAAGCTCATCCTGGCAAAAGCAAACGGTTCAAGTAGCGTTTGAGGAAGCAGAAGGACGCGCTCCAATGAGTGTCATAAATTGCAGTCAGGCGAAGTCATTAGCCCAACTTCATTGGGCTCCAAACAAAGCCCCAAGCAGGCTGGGAGGATGAGGGGGGGGGTGGGTAGGGTTTACGGAGGGGGGGGGGGTAGGGGGGGGGGTAGGGTGTGTTGATTTTGTTGTTACAACACGAATTTGCACACGGGCTTAGGAGCGAAATTTGGCTTTTTATCATGTATTTCATGTCTGTGTGTATGTACGTATGGATGTATGAATGTATATATCGTAGAGATATATGATGACAGTACTCATTGATGTCTATACACGGGCTTGTTCGCACACACACACACACATATATATATACCGAAGCTAATTCGCCAGCCAGCAGTACGTAGCGTTCGCTAATCTTCTGATTAAGATCTTAGCAGAGTGTCTCATTATTGATACCTGTGAGTTTGCGCGTACGTTTGTGTAAACTTTATCTTACACGTGTCATTTGTCATTCATGAGAATAGCTGAAGACAAGAGTAAAAACTATCTGTATTAGTTTTACTATTTCAGATGTTAATTTTAACATAATTGTTTCAGATTTAATATAGATTTTGGTGGTTATTTTACCATGATTTTTCTGAATATGCAGAAAAACAGTTAATTCATATTGACGATTGCTCAGTACAGTTTGCATCATCCACGTAAGTTGAAAAGTCGGTGTTGGGATTTGCTTCCACTCAACGTGAAATTATTTATAGCAAATGGTTTTATATTAACTAATCAAGCTGGCCCAGGGACCTATGGTTGTTTTCATTGCATATTTCGTGCCTTTTCATTAAATATGAATTGTTCGACACAGCTTTCATATTAGTCGTTAGGCTAAATAAAAATGCTTGCAGTCCAGAATATGAGAACATATTATTTCCACTTAATTAGAGACAAATTTATTCGATCGCAAAAAGTTAATAATATCATTTCGTAGTTATTTGCAACTGGCATTTTCATGTGTGGATAGCAGTTCTGTTTTGTAATTGCCCTCAAATTTGCACTCAGATTATTTGAATTAACCCCTTAAGTTGATGAACATCGTTAATTTTTTTTAAATATCCGTTTCATTATAATTCCATACAATACGTGATTGCAGGCTCACATTAAACATACAAGAGCCTCTTCTACTTATTTAGATACGTATTTTTAAGAAATAGGAAACTGTATCTTTTAGATAATGTCCATTATATCACAACTGTGTTCAGTAACGGTTTCAGATGCCATAGGCATCTTTCAGGAGGCTGGTCTACCTCTCTTATTTCAGTATATATATATATATATATATATATATATATATATTATCTATATATATATATATATATATATATGTGTGTGTGTGTGTGTGTGTGTGTGTGTGTGTGTGTGCGTGTGTGTGTGCGTCCGTACGCGTATAAAATTAAGCACTATTTTCCAAAATGTCAAGTAATTGTACACCACGTTATGATCTTCAAACACCGATTGTGGAAAAGAACTTCACGCATTCAAGTGATAATGTTTTTCTCTTCCCTCCCTTCTTCTTTTCTCCTCCTCCTCTCCGCCTCCTCCTCCACCTCCTCCTCCTCCTACTACTCCTTGTGCTCCATCGCCCCCTTTTTTACTCTTTCTCCCTTCGTACCCTTCCTCCTTCCACGCTTTCGCCAGAAACCACTTTTTGACAGTGCCGAGTGAGAGACATCATTTCAGGTTCACCTCTCTCCAAGTACTTGCGTCACCAGAATACCCTTTGGAGGTGTTTCTGAGGGTTAATGCATGATGGCTTCCTCAAGGATCACTCCAACGGGACTTCAAAAAGTAATTTCTCAGAGAACCACAAGTCGAATGCCTGGCACACACTCGGTAATACTTTATCGTTGTGCCTCTCTCTCTCTCTCTCTCTCTCTCTCTCTCTCACTGTGCGTGTCAGTGTTAGTATAGAATGAGTGTTTTGTTTATGCATGTAAACGTAAACGAGTGTATTGAGAAATTTCATATGTATATACTTTATATATGTATATTATATATATATATATATATATATATATATATATATATATATATATATATATATATGTGTGTGTGTGTGTGTGTGTGTGTGTGTGTGTGTGTGTGTATATATATATATATATATATATATATATATATATATATATATATATATATAAAAATGCACCAGAAGTTTTTGAAATGTCAAGTGAGATTCTACAAATTGTCCTGAAAGTGAAATGCATAGGCTGATCTGGGTGTGAAAGGTTTTATCCGGATGAAGGAAAAGAAATGGATAAGATAAATAGATATTCATTTTTATTATATAAAATAAAGGTGATACGCGAAGATTTAAGAATATTAGATGGCATACTGTTTCTTAGTGTACCAGGGAAAGTATACAGTTGGACGTATATAGAGAAAGTAATACAGATGACCGAGGTATTACCTGCGGAAGAACTGCGTTCAGTAGAGTTAGGAAGCGTTAATGGAACACATATTCTATATGAAGCAGTCATTTGTGATGCTTAAAAGCAAATGAAAAAAAAGTATGTGGCAGATATGGATTTACTAGACTTACTGGACTTACTGATGAAGGGGAAGCTTTGGGAAAAGCACACTAACATAATGGTGGGGCTGGGGCTAGTTTGATGTTAAATTTGGTCTGCGACGAGAATGAGGCACGCCCATGATTTTTTTATAGTTTATAGAGGTAGAGGTGTGAGAAATTAGAGAATAATAAAAATCCGAAAACTCATGGGACGCTTAATGAACTTCAAAAACAA
>NC_087211.1:68519906-68521329 GCF_015104395.2 Macrobrachium nipponense | reverse complement strand
ATAATTAATCTAGATATGCCAAGCAAAAAATGAGATGAAATTCCTCCACTGGCAATGGACTCAGGTGTCATTTCAACTCCCATCTTAGATCTCGATAATTTATGCAACAAGAAGGGGATCTGGATACATGATCAGCTTCAGTTCCGGAAGAGATAGGGGTCACATGCAATTTGCATATCCGTTTTGGGTTCACTTGTGGATATTAGGTCAGGTACGTGCTTATTGAATAGCGAATTTTTGCTACTTAGATAATGCGCAGTATATTAATAAATAAACTGTTTTCATTCATTAATTTATTCCAATATTTGACCATTTACCGAACAGACCTATGTGCTATTATATTGTCTTACTTATTAGGTCGTGTAATTATAATGATCAAACTTTCCAAATATTCACTTTTATGCATTATATTGAAATACATTTTTTTCTAACTTTTAGTAACTTATATTTTTCCTATCGCAACAAGAATTTCGTCAAGAAAAATATAATCTACAAAAATCAACAGGTGTTTATAACTTCGACGTTCACAAAGATGCCAGAAGGGAAGGAAAACTTCAGTACCTAGACAAAAACGTGTTTCTAAACAATCAGTGACTTTCAAATGCCAACCGGGAAAACCTTTTTCAGATGGGAAAGCATGCGATCAAAATCAATTTTGAAATTCCTTCCTTATCTCAATCTACAAGGACAACTCACCAATGTTCCTAGTCGCTTCGTACAGCCAAGGAACGACTGGATTTACTTAGTAATTCCAGAAAAAGACACAATAGATCTCTGTCCCGTTTCCGAGCCTTTCGAATATAGTAATGTACCAATCTAATACACCTGAAGTGGAAACTTGTTGCTGCCGTCATTTCTCAGTCTGTGTTTGAATCAAGCACTACCTAAGTATTTGCTGAGGCTAAAGCGGTACCGGTTTCACAAAAGAAAAGAAAACGCCGAAATGCAAAGAAAGCAACTATGATTGTGCAAAATATCCTTAAACAAGAATAGCGGTAAAGATTATTAGCACCAGGAAAAAGATTCAAGATGCATAAACAATATAATTAGATAAGAACAAGAATTGGTCAAAGATATATACATGAGTATCACAGTATAGAGTTAAGAACTGTTGCCTTTGAAATATGAAAAGTCTTACTATGAAACCACAGGGATCATTTTCTTTTACTGAGTTTCATCTAAAGAAATATTAAATAAACTGATTTTTTTCATTTTATAAAATAAACATATTTAAGGCGTCCGGAGAGATGAGAGAGATTTATCTGATGGACTGCTGAACGAAACAGTCCTAATAAGGCGTAATATTCAAATTTCTAGGGAAAGAAATAAATCCCAGAATTCTCAGAACTTAAATGAAGACGTCACAACACTTTTTCTCGCAAAGAGCAATTAAAACTCATGCAATAGCTTATGCATTAACCAT
>NC_087211.1:68482406-68509906 GCF_015104395.2 Macrobrachium nipponense | reverse complement strand
TAATGAGTTCGCGGAATCTGGCTCTTTTCAACCGAGGAGAACCGCCATTCTGTTCACTTAGCAGGGAAAATATTCCACTGAAAGGGACCAGAAATTCGGGAGAATGGGGAAAAAAAGGGGGAAAATAATCACCGCTTGAAGAATAAACGATTTACCATAATAACTTTGGCCTGGCCATTTGGAAGGCGGCAGGGGTGCGGGTCGAAGCAGCAAGGAAAGGGGTAGTTGATGCAATATGTCTGTCTGTCTGTCTGTCTGTCTGTGACATGGACTGAAAAAGAAAAAATGGTCCTATGACAACATAGCAGCCTCTAGCGTTAATGCCGTCTTCATGAGAGAGAGAGAGAGAGAGAGAGAGAGAGAGAGAGAGAGAGAGAGAGAGAGAGAGAGATTATCCATTTCAGCACAGTGGGAAAAATAGCAGGTTCATCTCGAACCACCGGCGAAAATGCAAATAATAAGCGACAAGGACCCCTTGGGACAAGACAATAAAAAAGAATAATAAAAAAAGAAAAAACACCAACAAACACACATTGTGTTGTAGAATCTGCAGATATGAGCTAGGTCAGGTTTAATCCAAACATTTTCTCACTTTATTCCTATTTCGTTATTTCATAGTTTTCCTGAAGTGAAAGATAAAGCAGCTCGTTTTTAACTCTCATCTTGAATGATGATGTCTAAGTAAAGCCTTGGAAGTTATTCAAGAGGGTCTTTTCAAATTTGAAGTTTAAGACTTTCTCCGCAGACGTAAATATGGGTGATGAAGTGAGAGTTTTAGTTTGTAAGCTCAGCACATAAAAAAAATGTAGAGTAAACCATCTCCTAAAAGTACATTCTTATCTCTCCCAATATCCTAGGACCTTTTAGCAGCTACTAGTCCGGCCTATGGTAATAGTCTCTTCAAATTTCACAGTTAACTTTTGCCTAATCTTGCTAACAAACTAATGCATAAACAAAACACCCTGGCGTAAGTAATAAGCGGCCATTATACCTTGTCGTGAAAGGATACAAAAATAAGAAATGTAACAAATACCAGGAAAACATATGCAAACAGTTTCTCATGTGAGCTTTCAAGATCGGAGGGAGGATAGAAAAACTGAGGACGGACAGACAAATAGCCATCTCGATAGTTTTCTTTTACAGAAAACGAAAATCAATAAACACTAACTTATTTAATCAGAATTCAAGACATGACTGAGTTCACCTTTCGTGTACTGGTGTAATGTACAGAGCCATTACAATTTACAGTTTTTCTTCTTCTTCTTCTTCTTCTTCTTCAAGAGAGAGAGAGAGAGACAGAGAGACAGAGAGTTTCAGCTCCTCCGGGACTAAATCGTGGTACAGAGAGATGTCCTTTGATAGTTACTGAGAGAGAGAGAGAGAGAGAGAGAGAGAGAGAGAGAGAGAGAGAGAGAGAGAGAGAGAATCAAAATAGCACCAAAATGCTATAACGATAGCAAAGTTGATTACTCATTTCGCTTCCTATTATCGTGGTGTTGCGAGCTCTTGAGTACGGTCAGAGCACCTCTCCGGCAGGTCGGGTTTTCATTGGTTCCTGGGAAGGTGACTCATACGGCGGGCGTTTACGAGTCCTGCAGACCTTCTCAGGTGGGGGTATCACCGGGAGCCTCTTGATTGGTTTCTACCTGAGTGACGTCACCCCTGGTATTATTCTCATGTCCGGTGTTCGTTACATGCGCGCTGGTACTTTCGTTGGGGGTGAGGGGTGTGGTCCTCCTCACACACGTCGGTATCAGGAACGCTTCTTTGGTGGTATTAAGGGGAGGCTTTTCCTCGAGGATGAGCAGCGCGTCTAGGAGACGCAGACGTCGTGGGTCAGGTGCTCTCCCGATGATCCTAATATTCCTGACGATGTCGTCTCTCGTGATGTTTCTGTGGTGTACTACAAGGGGTGCTGCTTAATGGCGTCCTCCTGGGCAGTCCAATGTCGTCTACCGATACGTATGCCCCGCCCAAGGATGCCCTGGGATTTACATCGGCATGACGACGATGCGCCTGGCAAAAAAGATTTCTGCCACGCCCAGGAGAGAGAGAGAGAGAGAGAGAGAGAGAGAGAGAGAGAAGTATAAGTAATAATAAATCAAATGACTCAACCGAATTTTACCATGCCCTTTGGTGCGTTGCTCGCCAGTCTAAGCAACAACGAGAAAGCCGTCATCAGAAAGATAGAGAAGACTCTTTACAAGATTAATAGTGCTGAAAGCAGCGTCATTTTTAACAAAACTATTATTTTATTATTATTATTATTATTATTATTATTATTATTATTATTATTATTATTATTATTAATGTATTTTGTTCCTTAAAAACCATATGATTACTATTATGATAGTATCATTACCATTACAACTGTCATTATTATCCTACAGACGATGACAGTAATTACTGAAGTTGTCATTTTAATAATTCCATATCTATACATTCATTTACTGATTTTTTTTCATATTTTGCCTTCCAAAACGAAAAGATTCTGCAGATAAACAACGGGAAACATTTTTTATCATTATTATATATTCACCCTTCAATATGCCATAGTTCGAAACAGAAAAGACTGAATAAACGACGAAAGTTAGAAAGTTGTCCCAAATTTATCTTTCTGTTTAAAGCCATCAACTATGACTGGCAGCTCTCCAGTTTTGCTCACCAGGATGCGGTAGAGTTAGGGTGCGTCCCATGGTCCTGGAAAGTTCTGCAGATGCTCGATCCGCGGCTGACTTTAACCTTAAATAAAATAAAAACAAAAAACACCGAAGCTACAGGGTTGCCATTTGGTATGTTTGACGATTGGAGATGGTTGATCAAAAAAATAGCCTCAGTTAGTTATTTATATCGGAAGGGGGACGGACGACGGATAACAAAGCCGTTTATTAAGAATATGTTCCTTCTCGCGTCTTGTAATTGACTGATAATTGCAACTCGCAAAAAAGTAATATAAACCGCTTTGATGTTCATGGAGTAGATTAATGATATCTGAATTGTCGAAAATTTGTCTGAAATGTAATGTCCTTTATTCTTCCTCAACTGTCAGTTCCTGTAGATGCCCCGAAATTGCTTATCCACCAGTTTAATTTACAGACTTCACGAAAGCTATCACGATAATGTCAACTTGCAATGTTACAATAGTCTTTCAATGCTATTAACGTGCATTGCCTTGCAGCGTTGCTCAAATGATTCAATTCAAAATGCTAAAAGACTTTACCTTAAAACAACTTTAATCTTTTATAAACATGGATCAGCTACATAAAGAATACAATCAGCTTTAATTCACAGCTGATGTGTACAAACAAAAATTATACTTCAATCTTTCATTGAAAAATAAAAGGTCAGATCATAGAATATTGTATTTATTACAATAAGTCACACATCAGAAGTTTGTCCTCATGGTAACGATACCCACCCAAGACTAATCCATGCCAGTGAAAGAACGAGGAAAAACGAACGAATAGAGAAGAATTTTGGAGAATACAAGGAAAACAGGAAAAAATGCATTAAAGGTACTTCATGTTCAGCCAGGACTATACTTGTATTCACGTACTCACGGAATACGTACTGGAGCCCGCTACTAAACTCCTATGTAAATAAGTATATTCACGGGTTAATGCAGAACGTTTTTTTGTTTTTTTTGTTTTTTTTTTTTTTTTTGCTGGAATAATTCCTGTTTATTTAACAGCGCGTTCTTGCAATCCGAAGTCTAATTTGAATTTCATAATGGTCGCGGCACAAGGAAAATTTAGAATTGTTTGGATGTGACGACTTTAATCATATAATGCTAGTTATATCGGAATTCCTAAATGTTATGAGAACGTCTCCAAATATATGAAATGCTTGAGCTTGCATAAATATTATCCGGCAAAAATCCAATGAAAGGTGGCAACTGTTAATAACTATATTTTAATTAACACACTGGCTTAACTTTAAAATATTTCGTAATCTTTCTTTCCTTACCACTTCATGAAAGTACAAGCGCATATGTTTAAGTATAAAATTAAAGTAATTATATAATTTTGGGTGAAACATGTGCAAGCATGAGCGAATCATACAGGTATATATATTTCTCATAACTGTGCATAATCAGTACCTGGCTATGTAAATAAAACCCCCAAACAAAAGATAAACGAAACGAATACAGGCACTGTATTCTGCCGAATTAATTCAGTTTTCTCTGATGCACATGAAAGCGATTCAAACTAATGCAATTCTCTCTCTCTCTCTCTCTCTCTCTCTCTCTCTCTCCTCTCTCTCTCTCTCTCAAAAGCAGCACTCGGAGACAGAACACAGACCCCTACCATTTGGCACTTGGTGATGTACGAGCAATGCTAGCCTATTATGTTACGAAATGGACCATAAATGGATTTACGGTTATCTCACGAAGTATGGAGAAACGGACAGACTTTCACACAGACAGAGAGACAGACAGAACAGATGCCTTAAGCTGAAGTTGTTCCCTGTATTCTTAATTTGCCATTCAATATTTCCGAGTCTCTCTTAATCGTCTAAACCTTCTTTATTGATTGACTGTTCTGTTAAAGATGAAAGAACCAACACATTTATTCCCCCCCAAAAAACATAAAATTAACATAATATAATAAGGTACGGTTTATGCAACATTCATTTTAACTTTTCGGATTTCAATATTTTGTGTAAAGCTCGGTTGAAAAAGCACAACCTAACTTGAATATAGATAACTCTGCCATCAACAGGAAAATATTTTCATCCAGATCCATTTTTATCATTACGTGCGTACGGATTGTATTATTCTATGTTCATTTCCTGCTTTTTTTGGGGGGTATAAATGTGTTAGATTTTTTATCTTGTACAGAACCTGAAAATAGGCAGCTGTCAGCAACGTGTTAACAAAAGAATACAAATAAACGAGAGAAAGAAATGTTAAGGCCTGTTTTGATGCCAAAGTTCCTAACCCAACTAAGATGTCCTTTATCTTAATTGATTAGAATCAAGTTGAATATATCAGCCGAATTACGTATATTTACCATTATCCAAAGAAAACTAATAATCGCATGAGTCAGTAAAATGGAAGAGTAAATCCACAGTAGTATGCCTGTTTGATTTTGTTATCTAAATATAGCATAGAGCTTTTGATGACATGAATGGTGATCGAAAGCTTTCTGCTGAATATAATTTAAATAATAAATAAAACAGGCATACTACTGTGGATTTACTTTCCAATTACCATTATTCTAATTACGATGGAATATTAGCCAACATTTCTAGTTTAAATATTTATGTTCGTTTGTGAGGCTTTCACAAATAAATGTATGCAGATAAATGAATCAGTATATTAATATAAGAAGTCTTAAGTGGACACATTTCATTCATGTATTTTCTCAAATAACTGGGCCCTTTCCTTTCAGAATATTATATTTTAATTCAACTTCCCTGCTTCATATTCTACAAGTGATTTTCTTAGGTGATGAATTATTTCAAGAGATATTTTACTATATTTTTAATGGTTATAAATCATTCATAGTGTGACCAGTCCATTTTATTATATTTATTCAGAATGCAAATGAACAAACGTAACCACTTTCTACGGCAAATATAACCACAAAAAATATGACACAAACAAACAAATACATAAACAGACTATACAAACTACAAAACAAATAAGAATAACGGACTCATCACTTCTGCAGCCTTCATAATTCAACAGAAGCTCTCAGGACCGTTTGTAATTAACAGCATCATTCCAGCAAACACGGAAATTACCCCTTTTGTGGAGAGAGAGAGAGAGAGAGAGAGAGAGAGAGAGAGAGAGAGAGAGGTTGTGTTTATGAGAGAGAATTGTAGAGAGAGGGATGAGTGAAAGGTTGTGGTGTTTAGAGGAGAGGGAGTAAAAGAGAGGTTGCGGTGTTTAAAAGAGAGAAATTGGTGTGAGAGAGAAAGAGAGAGGTACGTTGTGTTTAGAAGAGAGAGAGAGAGAGAGAGAGAGAGAGAGAGATTCACTGATGGACATTTTTAAAAGGTAGAAGCTTTTTTAAAATTAACCCCAGCACCCCCCCTACCCCCCCCCCCCCCCCCCCCCCCTCGCCCGTCCTGTCCCGGTAGTAGCGGCGGCTGTTGGGAAAATGACAAAAATTCTGACATGGGTCATTTTTCTCCTCATTCGGAAGATGAGTTTCCCATTTCGGTGCTCTGGGTGGATGCACAGACGTCATTTGTTTATTTCGCTGTTTCACAACTCGCATTATTAATGGATGTGTTGCCAGAATACTGTCCTTTTAACCTTACGCCACTGTGAGACTAATAATCTCAAGAGGTCAGTGAGTGTACCGCAGTATGTTTATGCTAACACGAACGCTTGTTGACATCCTATAGATATAAATGTATATAATAACACATGTAAGACGATAACGCCAAACACAACATTAAATCTATATTATACATAACACAAACACAAAAAAAAACACACACGTACACACACATATATATATGTGTATATATATATAGTATATATATGGTAAACATATATTTATTTATACATACATACATACACACACACACACACACACGCACACACACACACACACACATATATATATATATATATATTTAATATATATATATAATATATATAAATATTTCCAATATCTTCTAAATCTCCTATTTCCTTCCAATTACAGAACCATCTCGAAGCACCTTCTTCTTTCTGATTACTTTTATGTATAGAGAGAAAAAGGGGGAGGGGGGGAGGTGGGGCCAAAGTAGTTTTGATACTTAATTATCAATTTGCGCATCAAACTGGAACATATTTTTGCGTTCATAAAGGTTTGTTCAACTTTTTTTTTTATTTTCCCTGAGAATAAATATGTTATATCATGTTAGCTATAGTAGATTCACATTCAGCCGTGCATTTGATGTCTAGGCCAGTCCCTTACGACGCTCCTGATTGGCTGTTGATAAGCCAATGACAGAGCTGGAAACTCTCAGTCTCTCTCGAGAGCTCATATAGGCAGGATGTATGTTCCACCTCTTCTGAGGAATACTTTGAAAGACTTATCCTTTCAGGAGAGGTTTACCGATATACACATCTCGCCTATGTGAACTTTGAGAGAGACTGAGAGTTTCCAGCCCCCTGATTGGCTTATCAACGGCCAATCGGGAGTGTCGTAAGGGACTGGCCTCGACATCAGATGCACCGGAGATGAGAATCTACTATAGCTATACCGAAAGCTTCGAACTGAAATTTGAGAATGTTTGTTTTTTTCCTGGGAACCAAAATAGATCTTGGGCCTTGTGCTTGGGAATTTTCTAAAACAAAAAAAAAAAAAAAAAAAAAAAAAAAAAAAAAAAAAAAAAAAAAAAAAAAAAAAAAAAAACAAGGGGAGTCAGAATTAATCCTAAAAAAAATCGTTCACAGCCAGGTCTAGAAAATTACTGTGCTTAAGTTTGGCTTCGATGTTAGTTAAGCAACTTACATATAAAGCAATCTGTTTATGCCATGTTTAGATATCTGTCTTTTGAAATAATGTTTGGCTTTTGAGGATGAAAAAATATTTGCTGTTGGATAAACTGTAAAAACCGCCCTGGTCGGAGATTCTATTTTGGCTTTTCCTCTTAAGCATTCTGACCTCGCAGTTGTTCAAGAGTGTTCCAGTTTTTAAGCTGTTTCAAGGGCCACTTCTTTCCTCAATTTCGTTTCCCTTTAGTTTTTGGCTCTGCAGCTTTTGAAGTCAGCTGGTTTTTGCCTTCCCGATTTAATTCAAAACTTGTTGCGAAGAAGCTGAATTGATAAACAATTCCACAGCATTTCTACAGCATCCTTTTCCTTCTACGTGTATGTTATCATAACGTTATTCTATTTACCTAACATTTCTTCGTCAATTCTTCACATGCTTGATAAAAAAACGAAAAGAAAAGGTACAGCAAGAATATGATTTCTATGGGAACGCTGTTTTATTTTGAGTAAGGCAAAACTACATTCCTGTTTTTTTTTTATAGTGTCATGTTAAGGGCCATTTTTCTGCTACCATGGTTTCGGCAAACTCCGCTATGGAGGTTCATGGTCTCAAATACCAATGTCGTTCAGAAAGAAAATTGCATAATTCAGGGAACACGGATGCTACAATAGAGTTCCAAATATTGGCTGCTGTAACTATCTTTACGTGATGTGCTTTATGTTAAGCTGTTGAGACATGCTATTGTGTCTCCAGCTTAACATAAAGTACATCATGTGAAGATAATTATGACCCTACCAATATTTGGAATTCTATTGTAGCATTCGTGTTCCCTGACTTATAATATTCAACTCACATTCATATAAATCTATACACAAATTTAGCTTTCATATACTGATCATTATATGTATTGTATGTATCAAGTTTATAGTTCAGGTTGCAAGGGGGAAACTGAAAATGGAATCGTAATGAACAAGAAAAACAGTTGCCTGAATCACTGACAATATCATTGCCAGTCAATATTAAAGAAAATTTTAAAAAATTTATTAAAGGAAAATTCATGGTGTGTCATAAAATTAAATTTAACGACCAATTCGGTGAGACGGGTTTGACGTCAAACTTCCTGTTATGAAGCCATAAAGGAGGGTCCCCTTTAAGTGGCTCTTGTCGAGTTATAAGACCATTTTCTTTTCTATCCATATTACCTCATCTTTTCCTCATATCTTATGAAAGAAAGCTGAATAAGATTAATTATACTTTTATTCCTCTTCCCCGTTTCTTAGACAGTAATTTCTATTTAGTAATGAAATTACATTTCTTTAAAGCCCTATTCATTGCCTCACTGTTATATAACCCACCTCCGAAATAAGTGAATGTACATACAATTACCATTGCCAGAGCCTTGAGTTTGTTTGTTTCAGAGCCTTGAGTTTGTTTATTGTTTGTTTGGTGTTTTTACGTTGCATGGAAGCAATGGTTATTCAGTAACGGGACCAACGGCTTTACGTGACTTCCGAACCACGTCAAGAGTGAATTTCTATCACCAGAAATGCACATCTCTCACTCCTCAATGGAATGCCCGAAAAACGACCTCGCAGCCAGAGCCTCGACATCGATCCCCAGAAGGAGAACCGACTTCCGTCCGATTCCTGGCAAACTGATTGTATTTCTCTTCAGATAAGCACTACATTATGAACCTGGAAGTAAGTCGACTGTGGTGTGTTGAAGCTACATTCCAAAAGACGAAAGGATACAAGTAGAAAGGAAAGTAAGATACAATCTACATTACAATCAACTTTTCCAATTTGCCACTTTAGGCTATCAGAAGCGACCAAGTCCATACTAATTAATTCCGCTGGTATAGAGATTAGTGTCGTGGCATGCCACTCAGACGTCGAGGATTCGCATCTCCCCCAGGACGAAGAAAAATCACGGCTCTGTATCATGATCAGTTACTGCTGCAGTGTGGGGTCTTTAGCGGTGGGAGGTTAGAACCAATATTCTTTGGAAGCTTGAATTTCAAGTCAAGGGGCCCTTTGCTGTGCTTGTTTCATGTGAATAGGTTTCATCCAATGAAGTAATGCTAATAATAGTAATTAACTATACGAAAAATATCACAGAACTAAAACAAATTCAAATACAAATTACCGTATCACATCGCCTACTGAGAAGTGAACAGATGAGGTACTTATACAAATTGTAAACATAAAAGACGCGTCAGTCTCACGCCATTCGATATCAATATTTCTCATACAAAAAAAAATTAAGTTACTGGTGCCCACAATAGTTTAAAATATCATCACATGACCGTGACGTTTAGTCCTTTCATGAAGATTAAATTGGTCGACATAAAAGAGAGAGAGAGAGAGAGAGAGAGAGAGAGCCAATTATCACTTGGAGAGGGAATATCTTTTCAAAACGCCGCTTGAAATGGCCTGTGCCTGTTACCTTTACATGAGTCAGCGGTTGTTAGAGACGACAAAAGGCAGAGTTGTGCCATTTCACTTCCATGTTATTGTTCTGGGCGAATATTTTTTACTTTAGTTGTTAGTTCGATTGTTCAGGGGCTCCTTTCGCACAGGATGGAATGGTGACAGTGGGATATACAATTTCGGCCAAGTGCCAAGTGATGGGACCGATGAGGTCGATCAGCGCTGAAGGGGAAAGTGGGAATAAAGAGATTTGAAAAGTGTAACAGGAGGAAAATCTAGCAGTTACACTATGTAACAATTAGGAGAGGGTGGAGAGTAAGATGGAAGAGTAAGATTACGAACGAAGGTACAGCAAGTCGACCGAAAAGTTACAGACGAGATATAAAATATGCTATATAGAAGTGGCTTTAAAATTGGCTTTCTTCTAGTATTTTTCCACGTTAATAAAAGCCTAAAAGTCGGTTTTATATATATTTTCATTTTGCAATTATGTAGAAATTAGAGGCGAGTCTATAAAATTTGCTTTCTTCTAAGACTGTCCTCCACTTTAACAGGCCTCAGGAACTGATTTATATATATATATATAATATATATATATATATATATATATATATATATATATATATATATATATATATATATATATATATATATATATATATATATATATATATATATATATATATATATATGATATATTTAAACAATCGGATATATATATATATATATATATATATATATATATATATATATATATATATATATATATATATATATATATATATAATATATTTTAAACAATCGGATCTATCATATATATAATATATATATATATATATATATATATATATATATATATATATATATATTTAAACAATCGGATTACTTTAGCAGTGTTTTCAAAATCATAAATTTTTTTATATGAATTTTTTTTGGCAGCTCTAAAAACTTTTGCAGAAATTTTGGACCGCTAAATTTAAAACCATCTAAATTTTGATTTCTTGATGCCGTTCTAATTCAGATTATGAGACTACATTTCAATTTCGATTTCGTGACACCAAACTGATTTCGATTTCTTGATGCAAATTTCATTTCGACTACGTGCTGCCATTTTTATTTCGATTTCCTCGTCTCCTCAAATGCTCCTTAATGCTGTGCTGCATTCCTTCTGTGAGGTGCTTCTATAGTTTATTAGTTTTTATTTTTTTTATCTGTATATTTCCATTCCCCTCTCTGCATTTTTTTTCAAAATCTTTTATGACTCCACAATGAAATACGGTTTCGATGCAGATCTGAAGCACTTTCGGCTTTGTAGCAGTAAGGGTGCCCAGAATAACTTGATTTTACTTTTATTTTTCAATCTTTTTTTCTTTTTATTTGTGAAATTCTTTAAGCTTTCACCCCGAAAACGACATGGGGAAAAGGGAAAGCTAGGGAAAGCTTTCTGTAGGAGGAAAAAATTACTTTAAATATAAATGGTTATTGTTTTTCGTTAGAATATAAATAACAGAGAGAGAGAGAGAGAGAGAGAGAGAGAGAGAGAGAGAGAGAGAGAGAGAGAGAGAGAGAGATTCATTACGAGAAAAAATTATTTTAAGTAAAATGGATACTGTTTTTAGTTGGAATATAAATGAGAGAGAGAAGAAGAGAGAGAGAGAGAGAGAGAGAGAGAGAGAGAGAGAGAGAGAGAGAGAAAATGTTATTCTACATACGGGACTACTTTGCAATTTAAAATTCTACTGTGAAATTATATTCTATATCCTTTTAACACTATCTTTCCGTACTCAAGAAACCCCAAGCATACAAAAATGTATATAGGAAAATAATGATAATAAAAAAAAAGTGAATGCCGAATTACTTGTAATTATCCATTATGTGAAAAATTCCTTGAGAAAAACGAGTATTTGAGAAGACACGTTAATAAAGTAAAGACAATCTTTTTTAAGTACTTTTCTGAATGATTCAAGAAAATAATAAGTACTATTTATAAAACTGTATTACTATACTTAATATGCTTAAGAAACTTCATCAAGCATTTTTTTGGCAACTAATGTGAACATTATCAGCCACTTTATTGCCTGTAAACAAATACTATAAAAATAACAACAACAAACATGAAGCAAAAGAAACATATATATAAAGAACTTTCAAATTTGTTATAACTGTCATTCCTGGTCTTCATCCATTCAATTCACAGTCAACAATGAGAAAAACACCTCACAAATGTTTCCCCTTCTGGTGAATAAAAAAAAAATCAAGGTGGTAGAGTAAAATTCTTTATCCATTTCCAGCCAGACTTCAAAGGCAGCATAAATAGGGGAGACCCTCCATATAATAGACCCCTCCAGCAATCTCGCACATAGGAATGCATCACTAACTCTTAATTGCTCCCCAGCAGCACTTCGTGTTTCCTATTGGCAGGCAGTTGGATGGAGTTAAAAACGCCAGATTTATTTCTGTTTTAAGTGTCGCCCTTTTGAGGGACAGACGACCCAGGACCAAAGGATAATGACTACAAAAGAAAATTTACTTTTAAAACTGTGTGACAGATACACAAAGGGGCAAACTGTCGAAGCTAAAAGTTAGTAAGTAAGCAGAATAAGACTCGTTAGTAAAAATTATGTAGAGTAATTGCAACATTAATTCATCAATGACTTTCCTTCATATTTCTTTGCCGTCTACCACTGAAAATAGAATTATTTCGAATAAACGTTTACAAATAAAGTATTAAATTGATTTTTTAAAATAAATAAAAATTAGAAAAAAGGCTAACATACAAATTGACCTCTGAAAACGTTAACCATCCAATTCTCAAAACATTTTTTGGGATGTTGTAATTAGTCCCACGTTCCTCTCCACCCTAGCTGGGATTGTCCACAGTTAACTAACTACTAACACACACATAATTCGCTGCTTAAGACGACAAAAATACAGCCCATTTTTCAGAAAACGGAAAAACGCACATAATAATATAATTATGTATGTACACGAGTAAGCACAGGAAAAATACAGACTTTTCGTCCTAATTCAGGAGGGACAAATTAAATATTTCAGACGACGTCAAATTGCACGGATATTTTTTCACCAACTGCAGCTAACGTTAAATTACGGCTGCTGTCAAAGGAAGCATAAGCGGGCTCTGTGCTACTGTATACTGGACTAAAGCCAAGTCCTTTTCTAAAATTAATTTTCATTAAATCTGCAACCGCTTAAAAAGCGCCGAGCATAATATGTTGCTCGACCAGATATAAACCAGGATTATTAATAGAGTAAAGGGTTAGAGGCCGTCCCGGCGTTACTGCCGCGTTTGTGATGACGCTGGAAGCATACCTTAGAAGAAAACCAGTAGAAGAATGAAATGAGGGGTCATTATATCTAATTTCACGTTCGGATATTCCGTTCGCCTCTGATTAGATCTGCATCCGGTCGGGTCGTCGATATGAAAAGATCTGCCCAAGTGAAAAGCATATGAACTGGGTTAAGAGGGCTTCCTTCTTCCTTTAGTCTGGTTAGGTTAAATACTAAGTGATGGCTTTTCTCTATCTTGAGCTGGTCAACCTCGACCAAAAGCAAGACGGACTAGCCCTGTACTCTGTTAATCCTTATGCAAACATGGAAGATTATTTTAGTAAACGAAACCATCTTGCGCAGAACAACTTTATTTACGTTTTTAGTGACTTACTTCTCAAGGCAAGTAAAGGATACAAAGACCATTCATTGTTGCGTCTTAGTTTTTCACAAATGAAGAAAAAGATGCTATACGAGGAATATTCCCGAACAGGCCATAAAATGTCGAATGAGTCCGTGTTTTAATTTTTATATTACTTCATTTTCTGCGGAAACAAATAAGAATTATTATCAACATTTCTGTTTTCTCGTAACAAAGCCTGTACATTCTTCTATTATACAGAAGCAACGACCCTTCCTATGCACAAATTTTACCATTCGGAGTCAACCAATTCCATGTCTTAATTCAAAACTTCTCTTGCAAATTATATGTTCTATGATTCAAGTCCGAATATCATGATATGATTCCTCATTACCAAATACCAGATTCTATCATTTCGAAAACAAAAGGAAACATTTCAGTTCTCAGAATTCGTAGATTGCGGTTGTTTGTCTCTACAGATGAATGATTTAATTTTTTCGACTTGAAGAGATTACATTTTGAATCTTAGAACAAGAATCACGGTAGCATACAGTATATAGTCGCAAATTCAAATGAGAAAGAGTGAGAGGGAAAAAAGGAGAATCTTAGCCTCTCTTTATATTCCAAGAATTATATATACGTACGGGCCTCACATAGGAAGTCATTTATAAAACTACGCACTTACTTGTGTCTCAGTTTTCAATATCCTCAACAGTCCTCTTGCGCAACATTAAGCTGGCTTATTTGGGTGCTGTCTCGTTATCTCCTACATTTTCATATAATTTTATCTAACAACAGCTACAAAAACTTTAATGTAAATAAAACGAACAATGAAGCAATGCCAGTAGATCCATTACGCCACAAAGAGCCACGATGCCAGTCTGACAATAACGCAGCTCAAAAAATAAACAAATCAACAAAAATACAAACAAGATCTTACGAAGAATTCCGAGAGTCTCTGAATCTGTTTACGTTTGAAGAAGCTCCACCTAAAAGTACCACTTCCTGTCGATCATATTTCTTCGTCTCCGTCCGGCTTCTAAAGACAAGGCCGATTCATATGGTAATATTGGGCTTTATCTGCCGCACTCTTATGGATATGGACGGCTCTTATGGATGAAAGATTGGACACGAGATGAGTTAAGATGAGTTTCCATCCTGATAAGCTTCGTGTTTACCAAGTTCTGCTCCTTCTTTAACTTTTCCCCACTTTTCTTTTGTGTTATTTTCATTCTTATCGTTTTACTTTTACCTAAATTTCTCCATTTTAATCCATTTTTATTATTTTTCGTCTATCTTTCATATTTTGATTCTCTCAGAGACGTGTGAGAGAATTTCATAGATAAGTCACTCGAGAACTTAGGGTTTCAGAGACTTCTCTTTATGTTATTTTCATTATCGCTTCATTTTCTTTTTAAATTTCTTCCTTTTCTTTCATTATTGCGTCTTGACGAGACTTCTCTTTACGTTATTTTCCTTCTTATTGCTTCATTTTCTTTAAAATTTTATCCTTTCTTTCATTTTCATTTATTTTTTATGTCTATCATTTATATTTTGATTCGTTCAGAAACGTGAGAGAGAGAGAACTCCATAACTCAGACACTTGATAACTAAGAGTTTCGGAGACCATGCCATAAATCATGTAGAGAATTATTGCGTCAGATACTTCCGTTATTCCTTGACAGTCCTTGATTTGATGGCCGTCTATCATGTCACCCGGCAACCTTTTGGTTTAGTTATGAGCTTCCCTTAAACAAGAAGGGACCCCAGTTCGAAGGCTGACCATTCGAAATGATTCAGGACTGTTTCATTACGCCTACTGCACCTCCTTTGTTACCGGCAGCAAGTCTACATCAGTGGTTCGTGGTGGTGCGACGCTGAACAAGTTCACGGATTAGCACCATTCCAGAATATTTGCGATAGTCCTATTTCCAACACCTTTAGTACGTCCGAGTATATATAATAATATATATATATATATAATAGATATATATATATATATATATATATATCACCATTCGAATATTTGCGATAGTCCTATTTCCAACACCTTTAGTACGTCGAGTATATATATATATATATATATATGATATATATATATATAGATATATATATATATATATATATATAGATAGTATATATATATATATATATATATAACTATACTATATCATATATATATATATATATATATATATATATATATATATATATATATATATATATATAGATATAGTATATATATATATATATATATATATATATATATATATATATATATATATATATATATATATACATATATCTATATATGTATATATATATATATATATATAGATAATATATATATATATATATATATATATATATATATAACATCTTTATATAAGGTAACTTTACAGTACATAATTTTAGCGCTTAGTACGTTTTCCTGTTCTATGATATTCATAGATTCTTAAATGTTCTACATGCTGACGTTCATTGAATTCTAAAGATTGCGTAATTTTCTATGAATTATGCAGTGCGTGGTTTTAATGTTCGCGTATATATGTTTACTCATAGCCTTGAGGATGCGACTATGAGTTCGTGAAAACGGTCGGCAATAAATGTACCTGACTACGACGCCTTTCCCTATGGTTCCCATGATGAAAAGTGAAAGAACGGAGTGGTTGTTAGACCTTTCGACCCACGGTCCTTTGCCTAGTAGACAGCTAGTAAAGGACCGTGTATCGAAAAGCCTTGCAACCACTCCGTTGATTCAATTTTTCTTCCTGGAATTTGCTTTTATTTATACATTCATCACGTGCCATATCTTCGTGCTTCAGTTATACACACGCACACATAAAGTTATTTCTTCATGTAATAGATCGATGCTGTATTTATAATCCTGGTTCATCCGCTCGCAATCCAGGCTTAAACTGACACAGATAAACGCCATTTCATTCTGAGAGTATTCCCTTCTGTTATCCTCTCATACACAAATCCCTAACACGGGACATACACGTCGCATACTGACCGAACACGAGTGATACCTTAATACATCCGCATAATCCCCCCCCCCCCCCCCTCGAGTGTCCTTAATCCCTCTCGGCAATCCTAGCACATCGAAGGATATCAGATCCTGGACGGATGAAACGTGGCAGTCCGTCTCTTCATCCGCCTTCAGTTCAATCAGTGAGATGACAGGACCGTTTGGCTGAGTACGACAGCGAAGCCAGCTGGCCGAAGTTGGACCGTTTATGCAAAGGCAGATAAAATTTATGGTGGGGAGGTTCATGTAAGTCAGCTTATAGATTCAATTGTAGGAGCATTAGGCAGCCGAAGTAAATAATGGAATAAATGTTACTAAGAGAGTATTAAAGGAATTTTGTTGTAGACATAAAAACTAAATAAATAAATACAAAAGAGAAGTATGCACACACGTGCACACTTTTCACTCACACACACACTATACACACACACACACACACGCACACACACATATATATATGTATATATATAATATAATATAGTATATATATATATATATATAAATATACTGTATATATATATATATTTCCTATAGATATATAAATATATATATCATATAAGTCATATCACATTTCCGTGATTCATATACATATATCTTTCCGCTACAATGTCCTTTACGTTCTATTCGCTCTACCTCGGAATTAATATGTTTTCATATATGCTTAACCGAAGGGGAATTTTTTTCTCGATAATAGATTTGCCTGGACCAGGGCGCGAACTATGGATCCTTTCAACCCAGGAACGTCAGTGAAGCTTTTCCTACTACACCACCGCGAGAGGTTAAAAGTTTCATGTCGCCTCTCACCCTCATATACCTTTCGCGCGCAGGTAATTAGTTGGTTTGGAGACAACATCAACCCACCTCGACTCCGGTAGTGTTTGTAGTGCTTTTGACAACACGTAGCCAATCTATAAGTCATATCACATTTCCGTGATTCTATACATATATCAGCTACAATGTCCTTTAATATCTAATTCGCTCTACCTCGGAATTAATATATCATATATGCTTAACCGAAGGGGAATTTTTTCTCGATAATAGATTTTGCCTGGACCAGGGCGCGAACCTATGGATCCTTTCAAACCCAGGAACGTCAGTGAAGCTTTTCCTACTACACCACCGCGAGAGGTTAAAAGTTCATGTCGCCTCTCACCCTCATATACCTTTCGCGCGCAGGTAATTAGTTGGTTTGGAGACAACTCAACCCACCTCGACTCCGGTAGTGTTTGTAGTGCTTTTGACAACACAGTAGCCAATCTAATAAGTCATATCACATTTTCCGTGATTCATATACATATCGAGCTACAAATGTCCTTTAATATCTATTCGCTCTACCTCGGAATTAATAATTTTTCATATATGCTTACCGAAGGGGAATTTTTTCTCGATATAGATTTGCCTGGACCAGGGCGCGAACCTATGGTCCTTTCAAACCCAGGAACGGCAGTGAAGCTTTTCCTATACACCACCGCGAGAGGTTAAAAAGTTCATGTCGCCTCTCACCCTCATATACCTTTCGCGCGCAGGTAATTAGTTGGTTTGGAGACAACATCAACCCACCTCGCTCCGGTAGTGTTTGTAGTGCTTTTTGACAACACGTAGCCAATCTATAAGTCATATCACCATTTCCGTGATTCCATATACATATATCGAGCTACAATGTCCTTTAATATCTAATTCGCTCTAAACCTCGGAATTAATATATTTTCATATATCTTAACCGAAGGGGAATTTTTTCTCGATAATAGATTTGCCTGGACCAGGCGCGAACCTATGGATCCTTTCAAACCCAGGAACGTCAGTGAAGCTTTTCCTACTACACCACCGCGAGAGGTTAAAAGTTCAATGTCGCCTCTCACCCTCATATACCTTTCGCGCGCAGGTAATTAGTTGGTTTGGAGACACATCAACCCACCTCGACTCCGGTAGTGTTTGTAGTGCTTTTGACAACACGTAGCCAATCTATAAGTCATATCACATTTCCGTGATTCATATACATATATCGAGCTACAATGTCCTTTAATATCTAATTCGCTCTACCTCGGAATTAATATATTTTCATATATGCTTAACCGAAGGGGAATTTTTTCTCGATAATAGATTTGCCTGGACGCCAGGGCGCGAACCTATTGGATCCTTTCAAACCCAGGAACGTCAGTGAAGCTTTTCCTACTACACCACCGCGAGAGGTTAAAAGTTCATGTCGCCTCTCACCCTCATATACCTTTCGCGCGCAGGTATTAGTTGGTTTGGAGACAAACATCAACCCACCTCGACTCCGGTAGTGTTTGTAGTGCTTTTGACAACAACGTAGCCAATCTATAAGTCATATCACATTTCCGTGATTCATATACATATATCGAGCTACAATCCTTTAATATAACTAATTCGCTCTACCTCGGAATTAATATATTTTCATATATGCTTAACCGAAGGGGAATTTTTTCTCGATAATAGATTTGCCTGGACCAGGGCGCGAACCTATGGATCCTTTCAAAACCAGGAACGTCAGTGAAGCTTTTCCTACTACAACAACACCGCGAGAGGTTTTAAAAGTTTCATGTCGCCTCTCACCCTCATATACCTTTTTCGCGCGGCAGGTAATTAGTTGGTTTGGAGCAACATCAACCCACCTCGACTCCGGTAGTGTTTGTAGTGCTTTTGACAACACGTAGCCAATCTATAAGTCATATCACATTTCCGTGATTCATATACATATATCGAGCTACAATGTCTTTAATATCTAATTCGCTCTACCTCGGAATTAATATATTTTCATATATGCTTAACCGAAGGGAATTTTTTCTCGATAATAGATTTGCCTGGACCAGGGCGCGAACCTATGGATCCTTTCAAACCCAGAACGTCAGTGAAGCTTTTCCTACTACACCACCGCGAGAGGTTAAAAGTTCATGTCGCCTCTCACCCTCATATACCTTTCGCGCGCAGGTAATTAGTTGGTTTGGAGACACATCACCCACCTCGACTCCGTAGTGTTTGTAGTGCTTTTGACAACACGTAGCCAATCTATAAGTCATATCACATTTCCGTGATTCATATACATATATCGAGCTACAAGTCCTTTAATATCTAATTCGCTCTACCTCGGAATTATATATTTTCATATATGCTTAACCGAAGGGGAATGTTTTTTCTCGATAATAGATTTGCCTGACCAGGGCGCGAACCTATGGATCCTTTCAAACCCAGGACGTCAGTGAAGCTTTTCCTACTACACCACCGCCGAGAGGTTAAAAGTTCATGTCGCCTCTCACCCTCATATACCTTTCGCGCGCAGGTAATTAGTTGTTTGGAGACAACATCAACCCACCTCGACTCCGGTAGTGTTTTGTAGTGCTTTTGACAACACGTAGCCAATCTATAAGTCATATCACATTTCCGTGATTCATTACATATATCGAGCTACAATGTCTTTAATATCTAATTCGCTCTACCTCGGAATTAATATTTTTCATATATGCTTAACCGAAGGGGAATTTTTTTTTTTCTCGATAATAGATTTGGCCGGACCGGGCCGAACCTATGGATCCTTTCAAACCCAGGAACGTCAGTGAAGCTTTTCCTACTACAACCACCGCGAGAGGTTAAAAGTTCATGTCGCTCTCACCCTCATATACCTTTCGCGCGCAGGTAATTAGTTGGTTTGGAGACAACATCAACCCACCTCGACTCCGGTAGTGTTTGTAGTGCTTTTGACAACACGTAGCCAATCTATAAGTCATCACATTTCCGTGATTCTATACATATCGAGCTACAATGTCCTTTAATATCTAATTCGCTCTACCTCGGAATTAATATATTTTCATATATGCTTACCGAAGGGGAATTTTTTCTCGATAATAGATTTGCCTGGACCAGGGCGCGAACCTATGGATCCTTCAAACCCAGGACGTCAGTGAAGCTTTTCCTACTACTTAAAACACACACGCGCGAGGAGTAGTTCATGTTTCGCAATCTCACCCTTCATACCTTTCGCTGCGCTAGGTAATTAGTTGGTTTGGATGACAACATCAAAACCCAACTCGAAGCTCGACTCGGTAGTGTTTGTAGTGCTTTTGACAACACGTAGCCAATCTATAAGTCATATCACATTTCCGTGATTCATATACATATATATATGAAAAATATATTAATTCCGAGGTAGAGCGAATTAGATATTTAAAGGACATTGTAGCTCGATATATGTATATGAATCACGGAAATGTGATATGACTTATAGATTGGCTACGTGTTGTCAAAAGCACTACAAACACTACCGAGTCGAGGTGGGTTGATGTTGTCTCCAAACCAACTAATTACCTGCGCGCGAAAGGTATATGAGGGTGAGAGGCGACATGAACTTTTAACCTCTCGCGGTGGTGTAGTAGGAAAAGCTTCACTGACGTTCCTGGGTTTGAAAGGATCCATAGGTTCGCGCCCTGGCAGGTCCAGCAAATCTATTATCGAGAAAAAATTCCCCTTCGGTTAAGCATATATGAAAATATATTAATTCCGAGGTAGAGCGAATTAGATATTAAGGACATTGTAGCTCGATATATGTATATGATCACGGAAATGTGATATGACTTATAGATTGGCTACGTGTTGTCAAAAGCACTACAAACACTACCGGAGTCGAGGTGGGTTGATGTTGTCTCCAAACCAACTAATTACCTGCGCGCGAAAGGTATGAGGGTGAGAGGCGACATGAACTTTTAACCTCTCGCGGTGGTGTAGTAGAAAAGGCTTCACTGACGTTCCTGGGTTTGAAAGGGATCCATAGGTTCGCGCCCTGGTCCAGGCAAATCTATTATCGAGAAAAAATTCCCCTTCGGTTAAGCATATATGAAAATATATCAATTCCGAGGTAGAGCGAATTAGATATTAAAGGACATTGTAGCTCGATATATGTATATGAATCACGGAAATGTGATATGACTTATAGATTGGCTACGTGTTGTCAAAAGCACTACAAACACTACCGAGTCCGAGGTGGGTTGATGTTGTCTCAAACCAACTAATTACCTGCGCGCGAAAGGTATATGAGGGTGAGAGGCGACATGAACTTTTAACCTCTCGCGGTGGTTGTAGTAGGAAAAGCTTCACTGACGTTCCTGGGTTTGAAAGGATCCATAGGTTCGCGCCCTGGTCCAGGCAAATCTATTATCGAGAAAAAATTCCCCTTCGGTTAAGCATATATGAAAATATATTAATCCCGAGGTAGAGCGAATTAGATATTAAAGGACATTGTAGCTCGATATATGTATATGAATCACGGAAATGTGATATGACTTATAGATTGGCTACGTGTTTGTCAAAAGCACTACAAACACTACGAGTCGAGGTGGGTTGATGTTGTCTCCAAACCAACTAATTACCTGCGCGCGAAAGGGATATGAGGGTGAGAGGCGACATGAACTTTTAACCTCTCGCGGTGGTGTAGTAGGAAAAGCTTCACTGACGTTCCTGGGTTTGAAAGGATCCATAGGTTCGCGCCCTGGTCCAGGCAAATCTATTATCGAGAAAAAATTCCCTTCGGTTAAGCATATATGAAAAATATATTAATTCCGAGGTATAGCGAATTAGATATTAAAGGACATTGTAGCTCGTATATGTATATGAATACGGAAATGTGATATGACTAGATTGGCTACGTGTGTCCAAAAGCTACAAACACTACCGGAGTCGAGGTGGGTTGATGTTGTCTCCAAACCAACTAATTACCTGCGCGCGAAAGGTATATGGGGTGAGAGGCGACATGAACTTTTAACCTCTCGCGGTGGTGTAGTAGGAAAAGCTTCACTGACGTTCCTGGGTTTGAAATTGGATCCATAGGTTCGCGCCCTGGTCCAGCAAATCTATTATCGAGAAAAAATTCCCCTTCGGTTAAGCATATATGAAAATATATTAATTCCGAGGTAGAGCGAATTAGATATTAAATGGACATTGTAGCTCGATATATGATATGAATCACGGAATGATATGAACTTATAGATTGGCTACGTGTTGTCAAAAGCACTACAAACACTACCGGAGTCGAGGTGGGTTGATGTTGTCTCCAAACCAACTAATTACCTGCGCGCGAAAGGTATTATGAGGGTTGAGGCGACATGAACTTTTTAACCTCTCGCGGTGGTGTAGTAGGAAAAGCTTCACTGACGTTCCTGGGTTTGAAAGGATCCATAGGTTCGCGCCCTGGTCCAGGCAAATCTATTATCGAGAAAAAATTCCCCTTCGGTTAAGCATATATGAAAATATATTAATTCCGAGGTAGAGCGAATTAGATATTAAAGGACATTGTAGCTCGATATATGTATATGAATCACGGAAATGTGATATGACTTATAGATTGGCTACGTGTTGTCAAAAGCACTACAAACACTACCGGAGTCGAGGTGGGTTGATGTTGTCTCCAACCAACTAATTACCTGCGCGCGAAAGGTATATGAGGGTGAGAGGCGACATGACTTTTAACCTCTCGCGGTGGTGTAGTAGGAAAAGCTTCACTGACGTTCCTGGGTTTGAAAGGATCCATAGGTTCGCGCCCTGGTCCAGGCAATCTATTATCGAGAAAAAATTCCCCTTCGGTTAAGCATATGAAAATAGATTAATTCCGAGGTAGAGCGAATTAGATATTAAAAGGACATTGTAGCTCGATATATGTATATGAATCACGGAAATGTGATATGACTTATAGATTGGCTACGTGTTGTCAAAAGCACTACAAACACTACCGGATCGAGGTGGGTTGATGTTGTCTCCAAAACCAACTAATTACCTGCGCGCGAAAAAAAGGTATATGAGGGTGAGAGGCGACATGAACTTTTAACCTCTCGCGGTGGTGTAGTAGGAAAAGCTTCACTGACGTTCCTGGGTTTGAAAGGATCCATAGGTTCGCGCCCTGGTCCAGGCAAATCTATTATCGAGAAAAAATTCCCCTTCGGTTAAGCATATATGAAAATATATTAATTCCGAGGTAGAGCGAATTAGATATTAAAGGACATTGTAGCTCGATATATATATATATATATATATACATGTGTGTGTGAGTGCATAATACTTCTTTGTATATATTTATTTAGTTTTGTTTTAAAACTACAACAAAATTCCTTTATACTCTCTTAGTAATATTTATTCCATTATTTTCTTAGATGGTCTAATAAGCTCCTAGCATTGAACATACGAGCTGGCATACATAACCCTCCCCCCTACCCGCACACACACACACACACACACACACACACACAAACATATATATATATATATATATATATATATATATATATATATATATGTGTGTGTGTGTGTGTGTGTGTGTGTGTGTGCTTGTGTGTGTGTGTCTGTGAGTTACACAGGCACAGTGTAATAATGTAAAGCGTAACATAATCAGAATCACATAGACATGTCATCATAGAGAACATGAGTGTCAACAATGAGTTATTGACATGTAGCTCAGACAGAGAAACGGAATCGTATAATTAAATTTCTGAAATCAAACATTCTTAAACACAAGAAATAATGATTTTGTGTCAAAGAATTATGTCACCCAACAGGAGATCGAGTGCATCTGTATTATGTTCAGGTTCGAATTAAATTCATTAAGCAGCTTTCCATCAGTGGCAAGTTTGGATTAAATTACACCCTTTATTTCCTCGCAGTCATAGGGAGCGAAATTATATATAATCTGCATATTAGCATTCCAATTATATAATATATCAACGTACATTTAAGTTTTCCAATTTAAGTACCTAGCAATTATGATCAAGATTATTTCAGCGAAGGAAAAGTTTAATTATTTTGTGGGTCAAACGCATAGGGAAAAATTTAAGATAAAACTATTACTGAAAAAAGGGAGAAAGTAGGAAGCCTAGAAAGTAAAAGCTCTTGTTAAAAATAAATAAATAAAAGGACGGGGGGAATCCTTAATTAAGTATCTCGTTCAAATAAATACTTGTTATTGTCACCAGCCCCACTACCACCTCTCTCTCTCTCTCTCTCTCTCTCTCTCTCTCTCTCTCTCTCTCTCTCTCTCTGTCAGTAAGGTTCTGTGGAAAAAAAATGAACTGCCTTTCAAATAATGTTTCACCCTATTCTCTCTCTCTCTCTCTCTCTCTCTCTCTCTCTCTCTCTCTCTCTCTCTCGTAGGTGCATATATGGAAGTGGAAAATATTGGCTTTTAAGTACACGATATGTTTAGGAAATTTAGCTCTCTCTCTCTCTCTCCTCTCCTCTCTCTCTCTCTCGTCTAACTGCAAATATGGAAGTGAATATATTGGCTTTTAAGTACACGATATGTTTTAGCAATTTAGCTCTCTCTCTCTCTCTCTCTCTCTCTCTCTCTCTCTCTCTCTCTCTCTCTCTCTCTCTCTCTCTCTCTGCAAGTATGGAAGTGAATAATATTGGCTTTTAAGTACACAATATGCTTTATAGCAATTTTAGCTCTCTCTCTCTCTCTCTCTCTCTCTCTCTCTCTCTCTCTCTCTCTCTCTCTCTAACAACAGAAAGCAAGTGGTGTCTGGGTGCCTCCCCAGACACCATCTGAAGGCGGTACAGAACGTCCGCCATCCAAGATATTCGTGGAAAAGACGAATTCCCCCGATGTCAGTATTCAGTTCTCCCCACTAATGACTCTTGACCCCCACTGAGGGTACCTGGATAAAACCAACATCTCCATATCAAGAGGATTATACACAGACGCCTGATGATCTTACCTCTCTGCATTGATCATATGTTTAATGGTTGAAAACTTCCCCACCTTTACCATTTTCGTGTATACACACACAAGCACGCGTGTACGCACACAAACACACAACGCACACACGTATAGTATATGTGTGTGTGTGTGTGTGCTAGTGTTCAACATGTTTACTTGAATATGGAAAATATAAAATAAATTGATAAACTGTAGAAATATGAATCAAAGAGAAACTGCGGTATTAACTACATTAAAATTCCTCAAACATAGTCGATTCGAGCAGAATTTCGTTGAACCGTGTTCAGCCTTGAGAGAGAGAGAGAGAGAGAGAGAGAGAGAGAGAGAGAGAGAGAGAGAGAGAGACTACAACAGGTAAGCTTTTGATTCAAGTTGATGAACCGTTTCCCTTCGACAGAAAATGAACGAAGCGAGGGAATATTAATGATAAACTTCAGGATTCTGTCTTCTGACAAAGACTGTTCTCAGGACAAACAACACGAAAGCAAAAATCTGATGGCAAACGAAAAAAAAAACGAAAACTTTTAGCAACAGAGGACGTGCGCTCTACCCCATTACAAATTCTGACGCGAGTCGTGTTCTCAGCTTTGTTGATGAAATAATTTTTTTTTTCTTTTTAAGCAAACGTTCTTGGCATCTGATGTACTGGTAACTACATGTTTTTATTTTTTTTTATACCGAAAATCACACAAAGAATGACAAAAGCCTACATGTTATCTGTACCGAGAAGCAGAATTTAAAAAGTACGGAGATTTAGTTTTCAACATAGAAGGCCACTGAAGCCTCAGACTACGAATTTGTGTCAGAAAGAAGTCGAAAAAAAAATCATGAAAATGGTTTAATCAAAATCTCCCATTGCATACTAACAGAATTTAACACAAGATAAGTTCAGCCGATTCAATTGTCTTTCCATAATTAGTACAGGATTTACGTGAGCTGTAAAACCAGGATTTGTTCAAGAGCTCCTCAGGGGATTTACATAAGATTTCAAGAAATATTTTTTGACGGCTCATAAGAAGACGGCATTATCTCATTTTCAAGTAGTTTCTGTTACCCTTACAGTAAAATTTATAATCGAAGAGCTCTGTTTAAACCACTATAGGTAAAGTATACTTTAAAGAACTGGATAAATTCTCTGCATACACATTTCTGATATTCTGATAATGTCATCTTAAATAGGAATGAATTTCAGATAACGGTAAAAACAAAATCCAAAGTTAATTCTGAGCTCTTCTTTTCTAGTCCGTTTACGCTGATCGAAGCTAGTAGTTTCAGCCAACAGGCATTAGTACTGGCTAAATGACTGATAGCATGTACTATATTGGCAACAGCACCAAGCCAGCTTATACGTTTAATGTTACAAAGACCGACTTTCGATAGAGACGAATTCCTAGTTCATGATTTAGGCGTTATCAGTGCCACGATTAACAGAGAACAGATTTTAATGCTGGCTTATGAGCGCTTCAGCAGGATGTGCAATTTGACTATCAGAGTTGGGGTTAAAGTATCAGGGGATAACATATTATCAAAATAGAACAGTGAGAGTGAGAGGGAGAACAAGCAAGAGAATTATAAGAAATTTTTCCTCAATCAAACATAAAAAAAAAATATTGGTATCTCTAGGATGCCAGTCCTACAATACGTTTTTAATTTACCAAAGTAAAATGCTTTTGTCTTCTGTAGATCTGTTAATGTTAATAACTCAGATTCTCAGATGATTCATGTCTATGCATTTCTGATTATGTTACGCTTTACGTTGTTTCTTTGATATGTTTTCTTCTTTTATTGTTTATAAGTCATTAATAGTGTATGGATTTGCCTTCAAAAACCTTAAACTTTATACCGGAAATTATAATCGTTATAGAAACACGAATATGTAATCTTTCTGAATTCTAGAGATTAAGATAGCTACTTAAAAAAACAAATGATCTGTCTTTATGAACTCTTGGTTCTATAATGGAAATCTGAACTGTAATAGAAACATGAATAAATTTCCCTCATGAATTTTAAGTTATGATGATAGCAACTGCTTTGACTGAAGGTACCTGGGATGGAAATGATGATGATGAACTTATTACTAGCGATGGTAAAAGTAATAGAGGACTTGACGGTGTTGGGAATTGGAGTGATTAACATGAACTAATCATACTGGTGATAGCAATGAGGACTACTTAACAACATCAAAAATTATTCAGAACATACAACGAAAAACGCGACTAACAGCAGTGAAAAAAAAAAA
>NC_087211.1:68467962-68481906 GCF_015104395.2 Macrobrachium nipponense | reverse complement strand
TGACAGAAGGCAAACCTCCTTGGAATCATGTGGCCAGTTGCACATAGTTTACGACGCCTCTGTTCAATGTCTGCCGTATCTTTTACTAAAGGTCGTCGGTAATAATGTGACCCAAATACGGAAATTCGCGCACAAATTCCAGCCGATGGTTTCCGAGGAAAATTTGTGGTTCTGCAATATGCTTAAGCGATCTCGGGAGCTGCGACATGCACTGGGGTCTTGGTTTCGTCGTAGATTATATCAAATTCCTCTTGCATATTGGCGGCAAGTGTCGATGAGATCGTTGGAGGCCATGCACTGATGGGGAAATCAGAACCATATCGTCGGCGTAACAGAGGTTGTTTATAGTTGTTTCATTGACAGTGCATCCGATTAGGAGTGAGTTCAGTTTGACATTCAAGGCATCTGTGTACGTATTAAACAGGTATGGAGAGAGAATGCCCCCTTGCCGAAGCCCGTTTAGGGAGCCGAAGGTGTACGATAATACGTTGCCCCATTTGACACAGAATTGCTGTGTGAGTACTGTCATCATATATCTCTACGGTATATATACATACATACATCGATACGGCGGAAAATTATTATTATTATTATTATTATTATTATATTATTATTATTATTATATATTATTATTATTATTATTATTATTATTATTATTATTCAGAAAGATGAAACCTATCATATGGAACAAGCCCACCAGAGGGGTCATTGGCTTGAAATTCAAGCTTCTAAATTAATACGGTGTTCATGAGGAAGAAGTAAGATGATCTAAAGGGAAAAATAGGAAACCCAAATTATAAAAAATAAATGAATAAATTAATCAATCAATCAATAAACAAATAAATAATGTACAAAAATGGACGGTGGAAAGTACGCCAAAACTTATGATTCCCGTTGTGACTTCTATTGAACGATAGGCCAGGGTAGTGCGAATGATCAGAGAGATGTCGAAACGAATTCAAAATCTATTTTCATAAGTCAGAGATTATTGAAGCAGACCAAGTAGAGTGAAAAATAAACGAACTTTTTTTCTTTAATAAAAATTGTGAAATGGAGAAATTTTTAATGAAAACGGGAAAGATTATATGAGAGAAATAGTTTGGCAAAACCGTGTAGAGGTTAACAATGGAGGGTTAATGGGCTGACCTGAAGGCAACTCTTCACCAAAAGCAGATGGAAAAAGAACTCAACTCAGCAGGAAGTAAAAGAATTATCGGACTGGTCCTAGATATACAAGGCGAAGGATAATACAAGTATACAAAATAAACATGTATGCACAGCATATAGACGAATATCACAACACAACACTGGGATTTGAAACCGTATACAGAACATACACACCTCCATACACACACACACACACACACACACACAGCCACACACACACAACACACACACACACACACACACATATATATATATATATATATATATATATATATATATATTTATATAATATATATATATATATATATATATATATATATATATATATATATATATATTATATATATATATATATATATATATATATATATATATATATATATATATATATATATCAAGAGCCAGCAGAAAGATGAAAAACAGAAGTACCTAGCGCTTTCGTGTATTCTTGACACACCTCATCAGGGTACAATATATAAAAGAATGAAAAATAGCTTCGAAATATCAAAGGTAAACCAAAAACAAAAAGGTAAAATACAGAATAATCAAACAGCCTAGTCAAGAAGCAAATGGTCCACAGCCTAGAATTACACTTAAAGGACAACACAAATGAAATGGAACTACTAAGCAGTCAGTTACATAGTTTACGAAGTTGTCAACAATACATTTCGTAAGCCAGTTATCTAGTTTATATTGTCCGTTGCTAATATTAAAAACACTACATGAACTTATATTTTATTATACTAGATTCTATAATATTTCTTTTAATAATGTCTCTACAAAAGTAAATTTCCTTTGAATTGTTCCAATTAATTGCGTGATTAAAATTATTCATATGTAAAACAGAGCACTCGATGTACTTCCTACACGTACACAATATAGTTGATTTAATCTTGATGCCAGTAGTTTGCCACTTTGACCAATATATTTTTTATCACAATCTCTGCATGGAATTTCGTAAATGCAACCCGTTTTGTAAAATTTGGAGAGTTCCTTATTAAAATTGTTCTTACAGACTTAGTGTTACTAAAAAAACAACGTTAACATTAAAAACTTTAAAACATTTTTTGGCAAAGAAAGAAACCTGTTGTTAAAAGGTAAACAAGCAAATTACTAGGGTCGAAAGCCTGTACATGGTCCACTGCATAAAATGTTTTCTTAGCCTTTCTTAAAGCGCATCAACTAAAAATGCCGGATACTTCAATTTAAAAGCTATCATAACTCTTGGTAATCGCGTCTTCTAAAAATTCAGGACAACAAATTCTTAAAGCTCTTAAAACATGGAAGAGAATACAGAGAGTTTAACTTTCAAATGGTGATTGGAGTAAAAGTGAATGTAAGAACATACATTGTAGGTTTCCTAAAAACCGAAAATTTAAATCTGTTACCCTGTCTATGCACACTTACATCTAAAATGGCAAAACTGAATCTATTTCCTCCTCAAGTGTGAACTTTATAGAGGGAACCAGCGCATTTAATCTAATTAAAAATCTGTTCACATCCTCACACAAAGGCCATACACAAAATATGTCATCGACATACCTAACCAAAGAACATTTGCAGGTAAAATATTTGTAGAGTTTCTTTTCAAAAAACTCCATGTAAATGTTACTTCAAAGGGCGATAAAGGGTTCCCCATAGCCATACCAAACCTCTGCTCATAGAATTTACCATTGAAAGTAAAATTTACATTCCTTAATACACAGTTTCAGCAACTCTAAAATGGTGTCAGTTTGCAGAGAAAATTCGTATTTATCCAACTCATCAGCTAAAAATAGTTATCAGGTCGTCAACTGGAACTTTAGTAAAAGGGAAACTACATCAAAGCTAATCATTTTAAATTCGTAATTAATGTTACAGCTTCTGAGACGGCTTACAAAATCCACATTATTTTTTACTGAAAATCCTGAAATTTTTCCTATAAGAGGTGACAATTCACTGACAAGCCACTTCGACAAATTATAAGTTGATGACCCTACAGAACATAATAGGTCGTACAGGGTTATTTTAAAAAGTCCATAAAGATAGGGCAAGGATGCACATACAATACAAAAATTTCTTAATTAAATCATCTTTTCCCCTTAACAATGTTTTAAGTTTTTTATTGAAACTACTATTAACCTTCTCTAATGGATTATGGTTCATACTGTATAAGTTTCTTGGTCACTTAACAAAACTAACATTTTATTTACATAATCATCTTTATTTATTAACACAAGAGCATTTGATTTATCAGCTTTCGTAATGTGTAAAGTTTTATCTTTTTTAAGGTTGCTGTACGCCTTTAAAAACCTATCAGGTACATTAGAATAGCACTTAAAAGAACATGCCCCATAAACAATACCCTTACAGATGTTGAAATCTTCAATAGACAACGATCCAAATTTTTCTAAATTACAAAAGAAATGATTTAGCTATTCCTACCCAGTCCACTTTCTCGTCACAAACACTGAAGTTGATACCATAACCGAGAGCCGTTCTTGTTACATCATCTAACACTTTTATCCGATAAATTACATACGAACAGCGTTGGACTAAGATGCAAATCCCCAGTTTGTATGTAATTTATCGGATAAAGTGTTAGATGTTTGGTATGGCTATGGGGAACCCTTTATCGCCCCTTTTAAGTAACATTTACATGGAGTTTTTTGAAAAGAAACTTTCTATCAAATATTTTTACCCTGCAAATGTTTCTTTGGGTTTAGGTATGTCGATGACATATTTTGTGTATGGCCTTGTGTGAGGATGTGAACAGATTTTTAATTAGATTAAATGCGCTGGTTCCCTCTATAAAGTTCACACTTGAGGAGGAAATAGATTCAGTTTGCCATTTTTAGATGTAAGTGTGCATAGACAGGGTAACAGATTTTAAATTTTCGGTTTTAGAAACCTACAAATGTATGTTCTTACATTCACTTTTACTCCAATCACCATTTGAAAGTTAAACTCTCTGTATTCTCTTCCATGTTTTTAAGAGCTTTAAGAATTTGTTGTCCTGAATTTTTAGAAGACGAGATTACCAAGATTTATGATATTGCTTTTAAATTGAAGTATCCGGCATTTTTAGTTGATGTCGCTTTAAGAAAGGCTAAGAAAACATTTATGCAGTGGACCATGTACAGGCTTTCGACCCTAGTAATTTTGCCTTGTTTTACCTTTTTAACAACAGTTTCTTCTTTGCCAAAAATGTTTAAAGTTTTTAATGTTAACGTTGTTTTTAGTAACACTAAGTCTGTAAGAACAATTTTAATAAGGAACTCTCCAAATTTACAAACGGGTTGCATTTACGAAATTCCATGCAGAGATTGTGATAAAAAATATATTGGTCAAAGTGGCAAACTACTGGCATCAAGATTAAATCAACATAAATATTGTGTACGTGTAGGAAGTACATCGAGTGCTCTGTTTTTACATATGAATAATTTTAATCACAGCAATTAATTGGAACAATTCAAAGGAATTTTATTTTGTAGAGACATTATTAACAAAAGAAATATTATAGAATCTAGTATAATAAAATATAAGTCATGTAGTGTTTTTAATATTAGCAACGGACAATATAAACTAGATAACTGGCTTACGAATGTATTGTTGACACTTCGTAACTATGTAACTGACTGCTTAGTAGTTCCATTTCCATTTGTTGTTGTCCTTTAAGTGTAATTCTAGGCTGTGGACCATTTGCTTCTTGACTAGGCTGTTTGATTATTCTGTATTTTACCTTTTGTTTTTATGTTTACCTTTGATATTTCGAAGCTATTTTTCATTCTTTTATATATTGTACCCTGATGAGGTGTGTCAAGAATACACGAAAGCGCTAGGTACTTCTGTTTTCATCTTCCTGCTGGCTCTTGATATGCAATCTTCACGTGTTACTTGTGATCGTATAACATATATTATATATATATATATGTGTGTGTGTGTGTGTGGGTGTGTGTGTGCGTGTGTGTGTGTGTGTGTGTGCGTGTGTGTGTGTGCGAACAAGCCCGTGTACAGACATCAATGAGTACTGTCATCATATATCTCTTCGGTATATACATACATACATCCATACGTACATACACACAGACATGAAATTCATGATAAAAACAGCCAAATTTCGCATCCTAAGGCCGTGTGCAAATTCGTGTTGTAGCAAAATCACACACCCCTAACCCCCACCCCCTCCGCCCTAAACACCCCCCCCCCCCCCCACCCCCCCCCCCCTCAATCCTCCCAGCCTGCTTGGGGCTTTGGAGCCCAATGAAGTTGGGCTAATGGCTTCGCCTGACTGCAATTTATGACACTCATTGGAGCGCGTCCTTCTGCTTCCTCAAACGCTACTTGAACCGTTTGCTTTTGCCAGGATGAGCTTGTTGCTTGTATTCATGGGCGCGCTCGAGTGCTTGAGTGCGCGCAAAGCGTCATGAGTTCGGCCGTAATTGTACTCTGAGGATTTGTAAGTGTTTGGTTATGGTCGTTCTTTGTGAGGGTCGTGGTTGGTGGTGTCATCATTGAGAGAGAGAGACAGACAGACAGACAGACAGAGAGACAGACAGAGAGAAGGGTGTTTCAGGTAGGCTGTCTTGGTTGAGTCTTGGTTTGGGAGGTGTCTTCACTGAGAGAGAGAGAGAGAGAGAGAGAGAGAGAGAGAGAGAGAGAGAGAGAGAGAGAGAGAGAGAGATTTTTAAATATCTGAGTTTTTATATCTTCATTCTGATTAAATTACACTCGTAAACACAAAGCAATAAGGATTTTTAAAAGATCTTTCATTCTCACTAAGCAAGTACGAACTGATTTTGATCCGAATACAAGAAATGATGGTAAATACGACTTAATTTAACAGTTTACTAACCGATTAACTCGCTGGGGAGTTCCATAGAAAGTGATTAGTCACGACTGTACAACAATTGGGTTACGTACCTATTCTATGTATAACTAGAATAGCAAAGACATCAGAACGCAACCCTTGACTACTAATATCCACAGAATTGTAAGCCAAACCACACTAAATACTTCACCATGATAAATCGGAATATTATGAACTTGGCGTAATATATGTCATACACATTCATACATGTATATGTTCCTCACTGGACGAGTGGGTTGGGTGCTCGCCTATCAATCTAGTAGTTCGAGTCCGCTCCCCGCTGTTGCCAATGCGGAGCCACAGGAATTTATTTCTGGTGATTAGAAATACATTTCTAGATATAATGTGGTTCGGAGCCCACTATAAGCTGTAGGTCCCGCTGCTAAGTAAGAAATTGGTTTCCTAGCAAGTAAAAACAATCTAATCCTTCTACCAGCCTTAGGAGAGCTGTTGGTCAGCTCAGTGGTCTGGTTAAACTAAAATATACTTATTCATACATGAATAATCGTGCAAGTAAAGATGTCAACAAATTTCGTTTTTGTTGTCATGCAGAATAAAACATGAACAATGTCTATAATTCTACATAATATAAGATAATGTTCTTAGATTACTTATAGCCAATTAAACCTTGCCATGTAACCAAAAGGTGGTACGATTACACCCTAATTCCAAAAGTAAAATGATAACGTTGTAACACATCTGTGGACTCAACAGTACTGTTGTCAAAGTGACGCTCAGCTGCCAAGATGAATGAAAGTGACAACAACATCTCCGTCGATCTGACTTTCATATTTTCTTCCTCTCGTTCTAAAAAAAAGAAAGCTCGTCCCTTTACATAAATACACACCAAAGAGCGGCGTTTCTCACTTACAGACCCCAAAATGTATATGGAGACACTTTCGGACATAAGTTAGTGCATATAAGCATGCAGCATTCATGTCTAAACGTTCGGATATAAGAACGTTTACGAATATATTTGAGGCGTAAGAATACCTCCGCCTCATCGTTTGGCCCAGAATCCCCAGCGAATAGAAAATGGATATTTATGCAAATGAAAGTCTGGCTAAATCCATATACTCGACTGAATACATTTCCCAAATGAAATACAAGAGTGATTTTTCGGGGGAGATCGGGCTGGCCCAGCCTCCATTTTAGGTTATTACATCTCCCAAGGAGGTCGTATCTTTGGTCTGGGCTGTCCACCTCCTGCTTAGGAAGGTTCAGCAGGAACTTGATTTGCAATTTTGCAGGAGATTTTAGCAAATAGTGGCACTCGTGCCTGTCAAAAAACAGTGACATTTTGGAAAAGACGCTGAATCTGGGGGCTGATAATCCTCAGTCTTGGCGAAGATTATATGTCTCTAAACACTCTTCTTTTAGTGAAACCCAATGTTTTATTTTTTGTGTGATAATTTGTGCTGTCATAATTATTACATGACACGTTCATGATGTCGCTCCCAGTATAGTACAGTTGAAAGGAGTTTTATAGTTAAAAGTGGCGTTTATACCCCGTAGACTATCTTACTCACACAGGACGAACAGTAACTACGGGAATAAAAACCACGATTAATACATAAAATATTTCGAGTTTTTTTCTTTATTCACTACAATCATGCTTCTTCACCCTATTTAGCTTAACGCCACAGAATAAATTAAAAAAATTAAAGGCAGTTTGTACTTTTATTATTGAATTCTTGTACGTGTTATGAATGCATTACATACACGTAATCACAGAGTTAGTCTTTCACTGAAAAGAGTAAATTTTATAATGAGAAAATAAGAAATTAACTGTTTATTTACTGTTTCGCTTTAGGACAAATTTACGAATACAGATTAAAACATGACTTTGTAAATACTTAATTAAATCACGAAAGAAAATAGTTATCAAGCTGGGCTTACTCAAGTAAAAAAAAAAAAAAATTAGGTGAGCTGATTCCACAAATTATTCTAGTACATTTAATTAAGTTAGAAAACACGCAACTTCACACATCTGTTGATGTTAATCCTGGATAAGAATGGCTGGAAGACCTCAGGGACAAGGCAGCATGTCTAGACTCCATTAATGGTACCCAAAGAAATTGATTTCTCCTCGCACTTTTAACCACTAACGATACTAATTATTCGTCAATCTTCAGGTGGAGACGCTTGATTACAGGTGCGTAAATATTAGCCGTGAGGGAGAGTGATGGGCTTCGCGTGCAATGCGGCAAAATGATTATACTTGACTGTGAATCATCGCTTGTTTGAAATCGCCGTAAGTCGTCGTCTTCGACAATGGTTGCGTTTCTTTGCTTCTTATCTTACATAATATCCATTTTCCTTTGCTGTCGTATGCTCCCTATAAAACCCACTATGTTCTTACGTGTCACTAAATAATTTTATATTTAAGTTTAGCTTAGCACATATTCCACAGAAAGTGAAAGACAACACACGATAAAATTAATTAGGAAGTTATTGTATTTGGGATGATCTTGGAAATTTACACCATTAGTTAATTCAGGGAATATCTTGAGACACGCACCTCTCTCTCTCTCTCTCTCTCTCTCTCTCTCTCTCGTCCTCTCTCCTCTCTCTCAATCTCTCTCCTCTCTCTCTCTTTCTTTCTAATATATATATATAGATATATATATATTATATATATATATATATATATATAGATAATATATATATATAATATAATATATACATATACATATATATATATATATACATATATACATATATATATATATATATATATATATATATATTATATATATGTATATATCTATATATATATATATATATATATATATATATATATATATATATATATATATATATATATATTTATATATATATAATATATATATATATATATAATATATATATATATATAATATAGGTATATATATATATATATATATATATATAAATATATATATATATATTATATATATATATATATATTATATATATATATATATATATATATATATATACAAAGGAGGCCGATTTCTATTAAGGAAAAAGTCACCTTTGAAGGTGACATAAAAGGTCATGTCAACCGGAAGATGCAGAAAAGGTGACATCATGATAATTTAATAACAATATGCATATATGATCTAAGAATAACCCATACATAATAGTTTATAAACAAGATGAAGAATTCAAATATTAATGATAGAAATCAATCGCAACACATAATTTTCTGAAATAAACGAAGAGAATTAATCTAGATATGCCAAGCAAAAAATGGGATGAAATTCCTCCACTGGAAATGGACTCAGGTGTCATTTCAATTCACATCTTAGAGCTCGATAATTTATGCAACAAGAAGGGGATCTGGATACATGATCTGCTTCAGTTCCGGAAGAGATAGGGGTCACATGCAATTTGCATATCCGTTTTGGGTTCACTTGTGGATATTGGGTCAGGTACGTGCTTATTAAATAGCGAATATTTGCTACATAGATAATGCGCAGTATATTAATAAATAAACTGTTTTCATTCATTAATTTATTCCAATATTTGACCATTTACCGAACAGACCTATGTGCTATTATATTGTCTTACTTATTAGGTCGTGTAATTATAATGATCAAACTTTCCAAATATTCACTTTTATTCATTATATTGAAATACATTTTTTTTTTACTTTTAGTAACTTACTATATCTTTCTCATCGCAACAAGAATTTCGTCAAGAAAAATATTATCTACAAAAATCAACAAGTGTTTATAACTTAGACGTTCACAAAGATGCCAAAAGGGAGGGAAAACTTCAGTACCTAACAAAAACGGGTGTTTTTCTAAACAATCAGTGACTTTCAAATGCCAACCGGGAATACCTTTTTCAGATGGGAAAGCATGCGATCAAAATCAATTTTGAAATTCCTTCCTTACCTCAATCTACAAGGCCAACTCACCAATGTTCCTAGTCGCTTCGTACACCCAAGGAACGACTGGATTTACTTAGTAATTCCAGAGAAAGACACAATCAGATCTCTGTCCCGTTTCCGAGCCTTTCGAATATAGTAATGCACCATCTAATACACCTGAAGTGGAAACTTTGTTTGCTGCCGTAATTTCTCAGTCTGTCTTTGAATCAAGCACTACCTAAGTATTTGCTGAGGCTAAATTGTACAAGTTTTTCACAAAAAGAAAAGAAAACGCCGAAATGCAAAGAAAGCAACTATGATTGTGCAAAATATCCTTAAACAAGAATAGCGGTAAAGATTATTAGCACCAGGAAAAAGATTTAAGATGCATAAACACCGCAATTAAATAAGAACAAGAATTGGTCAAAGATATATAAGTGTATCAGTATAGATCTAAGAACTGTTCCCTTTGTTTGAAATATGAAAAGTCTTACTATGAAAACCGCAGGGATCATTTCTTTTACTGAGTTTTCATCCATAGGATAAACACTTCCAAGGAATCATATTTTCACAAAGGAGAGGTAAATACTTTACTAAAGAAATATTAAATGAAATAACTTTTTTCATTTTAAAAAATAAACATATTTAAGGCGTCCGGAGAGACGAGAGAGATTTCTCATCTGATGGACTGCTGAACGAAACAGTCCACATAAAGGCTTGATATTCAAATTTTTTGGGAAAGAAATAAATCCCAGAATTCTCAGAAGTTAAATGAAGACGTTACAACACTTTCCTCGCAAAGAGCAATTAAAACTCATGCAATAGCTTATGCATTTACCATCAACAAATATGCCTTGCATGATAAATCTTAGAATACAAGACAGACCGTTGCATTATCCCTTAATTCTGAGAATCCGTGAAAAGGAAGTAACAGCATATCCAGAAGAATATGCTATGACTAATAAACACATATCTTTCCTCAAGGAACATTTAAAATGTGTAACCAGAACACCGGGACCCTCCAACCCAATGCATAACATGAATGATAATGACCAAAGATATAGGGATTTGCTTAAAATGAAATTTACCCTCAGAAATCCGATAACATGTAAATTAATGGATAATTGCGGATTGCAGACAATCAAGGAAAGTAAGTTGGAACCACAGAGCATATGCATTTGCAAAAACAAACCATAACACAATAATAATTGTATTCAATACGCATACAAATAATTATATACGTATATATATATATATATATATATAGATTATATATATATATATATTATATATTAAATTTAAATATATATTATGTGTGTGTTTTTTTGCATATGCACATCGCTCTGTGGTTCCAGCTTACTTTCCTTGATTGTCTGCAATCCGCAATTATCCTTAATTTATATGTTAATCGATATATATATATATATATATATATATATATATATATATATATATATATATATATATATATATATATATATATATATATATATACACACAATATATATATATATATATATATATATATATATATATATATATATATATATATATATATATATATATAGATATATAAATTATATTTTGTATTAAATCACATTTATTTATTTATCTCCTTTTCCGTCAACGTGTCTCCCTCTGAAGGTTGAACTCCTTTACCAGACCTCTTGGGTTTACAGTCTTTTGATTTTATCCTTAGGGTTTTCAGTTGGCGATTTAAAAGAGAGGAAGAAGAAGAAGAAGTTTATCTTTTCTCCCTGTCCACCTTTCCCCTACCTTAACAGGAGGAAATTAAGATCGGCTTTGTTTTAATATGGTATTCGAGACAGTTTTAAAACCAATGCTAAAATGATCTTAAGTAACACAAAACGCTGAATTAATAATAATTTTCAATAGCCACTAACTAAAGTAATATAAGCCGCCATCGCCACTTAATTAAACTATGTATTCATTCACTAATCTACAACCCAATGAGTTATGTAATTTAAATGATAAATTGCATTTTCATTGTAATGAGTTAGCAGAAACATCTCTCTCTCTCTCTCTCTCTCTCTCTCTCTCTCTCTCTCTCTATTTCTCTCTTTCGTCTCTCTCTCTCTCTCGTTTTTGCTCCTCCAACAATCCTTTCCTAATTTAAAAATCATAATTCTAAAGCAGAAAAACGAGTGGTCATACATGTTATTGAAATTATTAGACCATGAAAGAGAAATTCTTAAATCAAAATATAAGTCAAACTTATTTACATTTATGACATAGGCTACATTTAGAAAAATGTTATACATAAGGATAGTTCACGATCGAAGTTTTAAGGGTATGCTCACGCATATTTTAAGAAGGTGATAATATATTATATTATATAATATATATATCATATCTATATATATATATATTATATTATATTATTAGTATAATACGATAATTAATAGATATGTAATATATATACCATATATAATTATAACCACCTTATACACGACAAACACTGCCCACACCCCACACACACACCTACACACATCCACACATATAATATATTTATATATAATATATATAATATATATATATATATATTATAATTATATTTATTTATTATATATAATATATATATATATATTATATATATATTATATATATTATATAATAATACATTATTTATTTATATATAAAATAAATATATATTTATTTATAATATATATATACATAATATATATATATAATATATATATATATATATATATATCTAAATATATATATATAGATATGGAATATATATAGTTAATTATATATTATCATAGTATCTTAATATATATATATATCATATATATATTATAATATATATATATACCACACACATATATATATATATACTATATATATATATATATATATATATATATATATATCTATATATATATATATATATATATACTATATGATATATATATATATGTATATATATATATATATATATATATATATATATATATATATATATATATATATATATATATATTTATATACTATAATATATATATATATATATATATATATATATATATATATATCTACTATATATATATATATATATATACTATATATATCTATATATATATATATATATAGATATATATATATATAATATATATATATATATATATATATATATATATGTATAAATATACTATATATATATATATATATATATATATATATATATACATCATATACCTATATATATATATATATATATATATATATATATATATATATATACATATATATATCCACTCATAACATTCGGTGATCGCACGACACCTGCGATATTCCTATCATTATGAAGGCCGGTGCGGCCATAAGGCTAGCAGCTGTACCGCTTTACGGTACACCGGGGGACTTTTATGGTACCATCACTGGATATCCCGAATTTCACAGACATATATACATTCTCATCTATTTATAGATTAAGACAAACTTGCATAGCATATATATTTGTCATATATCAACGTTTCACAGAGGAAAATATTCCACATTTTTATTCTCATGTATATAGGCACACTCATTTTGAATTGATTTACGCCTTTGTAAAATTATAGACGTATTATCGTTACTTTTAATCACATAAAATATTAACAAATTTTATTACCAAAATTAGTCAAGAATTCAACCCTATGCTTCCATGAATATGTAAATATAATCTAATTTTTTCCAGCTTGGTATCTACTTATAAAATCTATATACGACTGAATATAAACCAGCTTTATAAAGTCTATATTTAACAAGATTCATACGACTGAATATATAAACATAACTTTACGTTTGCGAGCTTTGTATTTTACGCAAAAAAACCTCCGTAAGTATCCATTCGCAACTCAATATGCGTAAACACGCCGTACATTCATAACGAATTCTCCCGCGGATCTCAAACACACCGAATTCTTCACCCCCCAATGTGAATTACTTATTCATAAAGGACCTCTTTATACGATTTGAAATTCCCCGCATAGTGAGGCCGTAATGAAATTCTCAGAATGCGAGGAAGAGACGCTTCTGGGATGAATCTGAATAACGCTGGCAA
>NC_087211.1:68455462-68462962 GCF_015104395.2 Macrobrachium nipponense | reverse complement strand
CAACTAATTACAGCTCCGCAACGTTTATGAAACTGTTAAATGATATGATCGTTTTCTCCGAACATAGAACATTTTGTTACTGTACAGAGAAAGGATGTTAAGGAGTCCTTTGTAAATTAGGCTAAAAATAAATATATATGGAGCCAAAAACCAAATAATGTGAAAATAAAATGAATCACATGATGAAAAAATAAACTAATCCCGTAAGGTAATTTCAAAGCAATTTTCATTTATGTATATAATTTATCTTTGTTTCCTTTTTAATTAGATTCATCAATTTTGCATCCCTTCAGAACCTCATTAATTACGCTTTGCATCACCAAGGAATGTTGAAACCTACTTCCATCCGGCGTAAAAAATAAATGAAAAAAATAAATGAAAAAATACCAATTTGGGTCAAATCTCAAAAGGTACGGAGGGTCATTGAATACGAAACCATCAACACTATTCATCTTAGCTTTCCCCCTTTTATTCACCACTTTTCGTCCGTTTGTTATTATTCTGACTCCTGCTAAAGTAAATATCTACGTCTAATTCCCAATCGTCAGAACCCTTCTTAAGGCATCTTGCTACTGTAGTATTTATTTATTTATTTATTTATATTTTTTTAGACTACTCTAAGAACTCTTTGCCACTTTCTGATTTTAACAGTGGAATTATAAATAAGGTCAATAATGGAAAACATTGCAATCATTCACGTTACTGGATCACCAGAGAGAGAGAGAGAGAGAGAGAGAGAGGGGGGGGGGGGGGTTGGGCGGGGTTGGGGGGGGGGGTTGGGGGGATTACCAGATTACTGGTTACATATTTTAAATAATACCAAAATCATTCGGAATATGAGAAGGATAAAAATACAGAATATAAACAAACTAATAACCTGGAGGATCCAAACTCCAAAACACGTCATTTTGGCTTCTTGTATTCATTTCCTTAAGACTATTCTAGCTAGTTAGTAAAAGAATTTTCTCCTGAATACAGCTTATACATCGAAACAAACTGTTGTGTATAAATTATCATCTGATTTTTTAATTTTAGAAACCAATAACATCAACTAGGTAACTCATATCAAGTAATGATTAGTTAGGATACATAGAATCTCCTTTCAATTAAACATATTCCCCACTGTTACAGAAAGTATTTCGTATTTTCCCATTCCATTTACCATGACACAAGAATGACAATCTAACACAACAAATCAAATCTTTGTCCCTTGTAATATGGTCTAACTGACGCCCCCCCCCACAGGGTGCACTCCATTCTAACCGAATTTACTCGGTCATTCAACAAACAGATGAATAAATAAATAAATAAAACTGAAGTAACATAAAATCACCATAAAGGCTGAAGTAAAAATCATTGATATCAAGCGACGTAGGTTCACTGACCGAGGATAAATCTTGCATGTGAGTTTTTCACGAAATTATTTACGAATGGATATTTCCTTCAGTATGAAATAGGATTTAAAATGTCGTAATATTATATATATATATATATATATATATATATATATATATATATATATATATATGATATAGATATAGATATGATATGTATATATATATATATATATATATATACTATATATATATATATATATATATATATATATATATATATATATCTATATATATATATATATATATATATATATATATATATATATAAATATATATATATATATATATATATATATATATATATATATATATATATATATATATATATATATATGATATAGATATATATATATATATATATATATATATATATATATATATATATATATATATATATATATATATATATATATATATATATATATATATATATATATATATATATATATATATATGATATATATATATATATATATATATATAATATATGAGAGAGAGAGAGAGAGAGAGAGAGAGAGAGAGAGAGAGAGAGAGAGAGAGAGAGAGAGAGGAAGCATTGTACCACTATGAAAAAGACAGCTTTCTTTCTTATCTACATCTTTTTAAAAGTGAAGAATGGAGAAGTTAGTGGAGAAGCACTGGAGGGAAATGCATTGGTTTCGTATTTCGTGCAACGCAATGAAACACTCGCTGTATAAAAATAAAAAAAATAAAAAAAATAAAAAAAACAGATAAAATCAAATATTTCAATAAACATTGTATTGATACTCTTTCTTACAAGTATACTAACCCCTGGATTACTACGACGAATGAAGACAGAGCGAGCTAGTAAAGAAATCAGTGAGTCATAAGGGGAAAATTATTGCTGTGCTACTTTAGACAAATATAAGTAGCTCATCGGACATGCTATTTAAAAAAAAAAGCAAACATGCATGGAATGAAAGCAGGGCGCGACATAAAATTAAAATGGAAGAAAGGAATGGTATGGCAAAAAAAAAAAAGCAACCCCACAAAAATAGTAAACAAATACATGATTATCTATACAAAAAGGTAAATGATGCATTAACGTAGACATCAGCAGAGCCTTTATTTACCGAGCAACCCCTAAAACTCGAGCGATAATGTCCCCATTCACGGGAATAACCAAAGCGCGACACAGAAGGGGAGAGGAGGAGGAGGAGTTAATGAGTTCGCGGAATCTGGCTCTTTTCAACCGAGGAAACCCGCCATTCTGTTCACTTAGCAGGGAAAATATTCCACTGAGAGGGACCAGAAATTTGGGAGAATGGGGAAAAAAGGGGGAAAATAATCACCGCTTGAAGAAAAAACGATTTTACCATAATAACTTTGGTCTGGCCATTTGGAAGGCGGCAGGGGTGTGGGTCGAAGCAACAAGGAAAGAGGTAGTTGATGCAATATGTCTGTCTGTCTGTCTGTAACATGGACTGAAAAAGAAAAAATGGTCCTATGACAACATAGCAGCCTCTAGCGTTAATGCCGTCTGCATGAGAGAGAGAGAGAGAGAGAAAGAGAGAGATTATCCATTTCAGCACAGTGGGAAAAATAGCAGGTTCATCTCGTACCAAAGGAGAAAAGCAAATAATAAGCGACAAGGACCCCTTGGGACAAGCCATGAAAAAAGAATACACACAACAAACACAGATTGTGTTGTAGAATCTGCAGATATGAGCAAGCTCAGGTTTCATTCAAACATTTTCTCACTTTATTCCTATTTCGTTATTTCATAGTTTTCCTGAAGTGAAACATAAAGCAGCTCGTTTTTACCTCTCATCTTGAATGATGATGTCTAAGTGAAGCCTTGGAAGTTATTTAAGAAGGTCTTCTCAAATTTGAAGGTTAAGACTTTCTCTGCCGACGTAAATATGAGTGATGAAGTGAGAGTTTTAGTTTGTAAGCTCAGCACATAAAAAAATGTTGAGTAAACCATCTCCTAAAAGTACATTCTTATCTCTTCCAATATCCAAGGACCGTTTACCAGCTACTAGTCCGACCTCTGGAATAGTCTCTTCAAATTTCACAGTTAACTTTTGCCTAATCTTGCTAACAAACTTATGCATAAACAAAACACCCTGGCGTAAGTAATAAGCGGCCATTATACCTTGTCGTGAAAGGATACGAAAATAAGAAATGTAACAAATACCAGGAAAACATATGCAAACAGTTTCTCATGTGAGCTTTCAAGATCGGAGGGAGGATAGAAAAACTGAGGACGGACAGACAAATAGCCATCTCGATAGTTTTCTTTTACAGAAAACGAAAATCAATAAACACTAACTTATTTAATCAGAATTCAAGACATGACTGAGTTCACCTTTCGTGTACTGGTGTAATGTACAGAGCCATTACAATTTACAGTTTTTCTTCTTCTTCTTCTTCTTCAAGAGAGAGAGAGAGAGAGAGAGAGAGGGAGAGAAAGTTTCAGCTACTCCGGGACTAAATCGTGGTACAGAGAGAGAGAGAGAGAGAGAGAGAGAGAGAGAGAGAGAGAGAGAGAGATAGCAAAGTTGATTACTCATTTCGCTTCATATGTTGTAGGCATTTTTTATGGCCTACACTGACACCATCCGAATTTGCATAAAAAAAAAAAAAAAAAAAAAGTTTGTTCGGATGCTGTACCTTTATGGGAAAGAAAATGGGGTCATTCGCTTTCGCAAATTGGCACTGGGGCAGAATATTCATCATGTAGTTCAAATCATTTTATCTTCATGTTTTTCCGTCGATGGTATTTTGCTCAAAAACGGTATTTTATTATTATTATTATTATTATTATTATTATTATTATTATTATTATTATTATTATTATTATTATTATTATTATTATTATTATTAAAAGTAATGGCTACTTCAGCAGCGTTACAAGTTTGTAGAGATTTCATCTCTATTTTCCGAATAGCGGCTTTTTCCGTGCTACTTAGACTCTGTATTTGATCATGACCTCCATAGGCGCTCTACTAGCCTGTCTAAGTAGCACGGAAAAAGCCGCTATTCGGAAAATAGAGAAGAATCTCTACAAGCGTAACGCTGCTGAAGTAGCTATTACTTTTAATAAAATATGCTTGAGAGAGGGTCTGCTTCCTAAGTATACTATTATTATTATTATTATTATTATTATTATTATTATTATTATTATTATAACTATGTTTCAAATGATGTTGAAAACCACGAAAGTATCATTACCATTACAACTGTCATTATCATCTTACTGACGATGACATTAATTAGTAAATTTGTCACTTTAATAATTCCATATTCATAGATTCATTTATTGATTTTTTATCCTCTTTTGCCTTCTAAAAAAAAAAAAAAAACAAAAATATTCTGCTGATAAACAACGGGAAACATTGTATATTATTATATATTTACCCTTCAATATGCCATAGTTTGAAACAGAAAATGAGAATAAACGGCAAAAGTTAGAAAGTCGTCCCAAATCTATCTTTCTGTTTAAAGCCATCAACTAAGACTGGCAGCTCTCCAGTTGCTCACCAGATGCGGTAGAGTTAGGGTGCGTCCCATGGTCCTGGAAAGTTCTGCCAGATGCTCGATCCGCGACTAAATTTAACCTTAAATAAAATAAAAACTACCGAGGCTACAGGGTTGCCATTTGGTATGTTTGACGATTGGAAGGGTGGATGATCAAATACCAATTTGCAGCCCTCTAGCCTCAGTAGTTTATTTTATATCGGATGGGGGACGGCTGACGGACGGATAGACAAAGCCGGCACAACAGTTTTCTTTTACTGAAAACTAAAAAGGATAGAAAGACAATACAGTGCTGTATAACCGTATTAGAATCGATTATTCTCTCTTGCGTCTTGTAATGACTAATAATTCCAACTCGCAAAAAAGTGATATAAACCGCTTTGATGTTCATGGAGTAGATTAATGATATCTGAATTGTCGAAAATTTGTCTGAAATGTAATGTCCTTTATTCTTCCTCAAATGTCAGTTACTGTAGATGCCCCGAAATTGCTTATCCACCAGTTTAATTTAGAGACTTTACGAAAGCTATCACGATAATGTCAACTTGCAATGTTACAATAGTCTTTCAATGCTATTGACGTGCATTGCCTTGAAGCGTTGCTTAAATGATTCAATTCAAAATGCCAAAAGACTACCATAAAACAACTTTAATCTTTTATAAACATGGATCAGCTACATCGCAGGACTTTGTAATATACGCAAAGAATTGTAACTTCCAGAACATAAAGAATACAATCAGCTTTAATTCACAGCTGACGTGTGGAAACAAAAATTATACTTCAATCTTTCATTGAAAAATAAAAGGTCAGATCATAGAATATTGTAAATATTACACTAACTCACACATCAGAAGTTTGTCCTCATGGTAACAATTTCCACCCAAGACTAATCCATGCCAGTGAAAGAGCGAGGAAAAACGAACGAATATGGAAGAAATTTTGAGAATACAAGGGAAATAAGGAAAAATGCATTAAAGGTACTTCATGTTCAGCCAGGACTATACACGTACTCACGGACACGTACTGGAGCCCGCTACTAAACACTTATGTAAGTAAGTATATTCACAGCTTAATGCATAAACGTTTTTTTTTCTTTTTTTTTTATTTATTTTTATTTTTTTTTTGCTGGAATAATTCCTGTTTATTCAACTGCGTGTTCTTGCACTCCGAATTCTAATTTGAATTTCATAATGGTCGTGGCATTAGGAGACTTTAGAATTATGTTTGGATGTGACGACTATAATCATATAATGCTAGTTATATCGGAATTCCTAAGTGTTATGAGAACGTCTCCAAATAAATATTGAAATGCTTGAGCTTGCATAAATATTATTCGGCAAAAATCCAATGAAACGGTGGCAACTGTTAATAACTATATTTTTTTAATTAATACACTGGCTTATCTTAAAAATTTTTATCATAATCTTTCTTTCCTTACCACTACATGTAGGTATATCCGCATATGTTTAAGTATAAGATTAAAGTAATTCTAATATCTTTTTGGGTGATATATGTGTAAGTATGAGTAAATCATACGGGAACATGTGCTTCTCATAATTGTGGCATAATCAGTACCTGGCTATGTCAAATAAAATCCCCCAAACAAAGGATAAACGAATCGAATACAGGCACTGTATTCTGCCGAATTAATTCAGTTCTCTCTGATGCACATGACAGCGACTCAAACTAATGCAATTCTCTCTCTCTCTCTCTCTCTCTCTCTCTCTCTCTCCTCTCGTCTCTCTCTCCTCTCTCCCCTCTCTCTCTCTCTCTCTTAAAAGCAGCACTCGGAGACAGACCACAGACCCCTACCATTTGGCACTTGGTGATGTACGAGCAATGTTAGCCTATTATGTTACGAAATGGACCATAAATGGATTTACGGTTATCTCACGAAGTATGAAGAAACGGACAGACTTTCAAACAGAGAGAGAGCCAGACAGAACAGATGCCTTAAGCTGAAGTTGTTCCCTGTATTCTTAATTTGCCATTCAATATTTCCGAGTAATCTCTTAATCGTCTAAACCATCTTAATTGATTGACTGTTCTGTTAAAGATGAAAGAACCAACACATTTAATCCCCCCCAAAAAACCATAAAGTTAACATAATATAATGAAGTATGGTTTATGCAACATTCATTTTAACTTTTCGGATTTCAATATTTTGTGTAAAGTTCGGTTGAAAAAGTACAACCTAACTTGAATATAGATAACTCTGCCATCAACATGAAAATATTTTCATCCAGATCCATTTTTATCATTACGTGCGTACGGATTGTATTATTCTATGCTCATTTCCTGCTTTTTTTCGGAGTATAAATGTATTAGATTTTTTATCATTTACAGAACCTGAAAATGGGCAGATGTCAGCAACGTGTTAAGAAAAGAAAACAGATAAAAGAGAGAAAGAAATGTTAAGGCCTGTTTTGACGCTACAGTTCCTAACCCAACTAAGATTTCCTTTATCTTAATTGATTAGAATCAAGTTGAATATATCAGCTGAATTACATATATTTACCATTATCGAAAGAAAACTCATAATCGCATGAGTCAATAAAATGGAAAAGTAAATCCACAGTAGTATGCCTGTTTGATTTTG
>NC_087211.1:68445462-68450462 GCF_015104395.2 Macrobrachium nipponense | reverse complement strand
ATAAAAGGAGCCCATAAAAAACACACCAAAATATAGAGAAAAAGTACTATATTTCAGAGACTGCTGTCTCCCTCTTCAGGTAGATGAATCTACCTGAAGAGGGAGACAGCAGTCTCTGAAATATAGTACTTTTTCTCTATATTTTGGTGTTTTTATGGGCTCCTTTTATTAGATATATATAGATATATATATATATATATATATATATATATATATATATATATATACTATATATATATATAGTGACGTTTAGGCCTTTCGTGAAGATGAAATTGGTCGACATAAAAGAGAGAGAGGAGAGAGAGAGAGAGAGAGAGAGGGAGCGAGAGAGAGAGAGAGCGAGAGAGAGAGAGAGAGAGATGAGAGAGAGAGAGAGAAAGACCCAATTATCACTCGGAGAGGGAATATCTTTTCAAAACGCGCTTGACGACAAAAGGCAGTGTTGTGCCATTTCATTTCCATGTTATTGTTCTGGGCGAATATTTTTTCACTTTAGTAGTTAGTTCGATTGTTCAGGGGCTCCTCTCGTACAGGATGGAATGGTGACAGTGGGATATACAATTTCGGCCAAGTGCCAAGCGATGGGACCAATGAGGTCGATCAGCGCTGAAGGGGAAAGTGGGAATAAAGAGATTTGAAAAATGTAACAGGAGGAAAATCTAGCAGTTTACACTGTGTAACAATTAGGAGAGGGTGGAGAGTAAGATGGAAGAGTGAGATTACGAACGAAGGTACAGCAAGTCGACCGAAAAGTTACAGACGAGATATAAAATATGCTATATAGAAGTGGTTTCTTTAAATTGGCTTTCTTCTAGTATTTTCCACGTTTATAAAAGCCTAAAAGTCGGTTTTATATATATTTTCATTTTGCAATTATGTAGAAATTAGCGGCGAGTATGATAATACTTATAAGGGCGTCTATAAAATTTGCTTTCTTCTAAGACATTACTCCACTCTAACAGGCCTCAAGAACTGATTTACGTGACATTTTCATTTTAAAATATATATATATACATATATATATATATATATATATAATATATATATATATATATATATATATATATATATGTATATATATATATATATATATATATATATATATATATACTATATATATATATATATATATATATATATGTATATATATATATTTAAACAATCGGATTACTTTAGCAGTGTTTTCAAAATCATAAATTTTTTTAAATATGAATTTTTTTTGGCAGCTCTAAAAACTTTTGCAGAAATTTTGGACCGCTAAATTTAAAACCATCTTAATTTTGATTTCTTGATGCCGTTTTAATTCAGATTATGAGACTACATTTCAATTTCGATTTCGTGACACCAAACTGATTTCGATTTCTTGATGTAAATTTCATTTCGACAACGTGATGCCATTTTTATTTCGATTTCCTCGTCTCCTCAAATGCTCCTTAATGCTGTGCTTCATTCCTTCTGTGAGATGTTTCTACAGTTTATTAGTTGTTTATTTTTTTAAATGTAGCCTCCCATTCCCCTCTCTCCATTTTTTCAAAATCTTTTACGACTCCACAATGAAATACGGTTTCGATGCAGATCTGAAGCACTTTCGGCTTTGTAGCAGTAAGGGTGCCCAGAATAACTCGATTTTACTTATTTTATTTTTTAATCTTTTTTCCTTTTTTTGTGAAATTCTTTAAGCTTTCACCCCGAAAACGACACGGGAAAAGGGAAAGTTAGGGAAAGCTTTTTGTAGGAGGAAAAAATTACTTTAAATATAAAATGGTTATTGTTTTTCGTTGGAATATAATAAGAGAGAGAGAGAGAGAGAGAGAGAGAGAGAGAGAGAGAGAGAGAGAGAGAGAGGAGAGAGAGAGAGAGAGATTCATTACGAGAAATTTTTTTTTCAAGTAAAATGGATACTGTTTTTAGTTGGAATATAAATGAGGAGAGAGAGATGAGAGAGAGAGAGAGACAGAGAGAGAGAGAGAGAGAGAGAGAGAGATTCAGTACGAGCAAAAATTACTTTAATCTAAGTGGATATTGTTTTTAGTTGGAATATAAATGAGAGAGAGAGAGAGAGAGAGAGAGAGAGAGAGAGAGAATGTTATTCTACATACGGTGCTACTTTACAATTTAAAATTCTACTGTGAAATTATATTCTATATCCTTTTAACACTATCTATCCGTACTTTAGAAACCTCAAGCATACAAAAAAGTATATGGGAAAATACTGATAATAAAAAAAAGGTGAATGCCCGAATTACGTGTAATTATCCATTATGTGAAAAATTCCTTGAGAAAAACGAGTATTTGAGAAGGCACGTTAATAAAGTAAAGACAATCTTTTTTAAGTGCTTTTCTGAATGATTCAAGAAAATAATAAGTACTGTTTATAAAACTGTATTACTATACTTAATATGCTTAAGAAACTTCATCAAGCTTTATTTTGGCAAGTAATGAGAACATTACCGGCACTCTAATCCCTGTACACAAATACCAAATATGATAATTAATAAATGTAAAACACACAAAAGAATATGAAATTTCTATGATTTAAGAAAAAAACAATGACAAAAACAACAAACATGAAGACAATGAAGCAAATTGAAATAAATAAATAACTTTCAAATTTATTATAACTGCCTTTCCTGGTCTTCATCCATCAATTCACAGTCAACAATGAGGAAAATATCTCACAAATGTTTCCCCTTCTGGTGAATAAAAAAAAGAATCAAAATGGTAGAGTAAAATTCTTTATCCATTTCCAGCCAGACTTCAAAGGCAGCATAAATAGGGGAGACCCTCCATATAATAGACCCCTCCAGCAATCTCGCACATAGGAATGCACCACTAACTCTTAATCGCTCCCCAGCAGCACTTCCTGTTTCCTATTGGCAGGCAGTTGGATGGGGTTAAAAACGCCAGATTTATTTCTGTTTAAAGTGATGCCCTTTTGAGGGACAGACGACCCAGGACCAAAGGATAATGACTACAAAAGGAAATTTACTTTTAAACCTGTGTGACAGATACACAAAGGGGCAAACTGTCGAAGCTAAAAGCTTGTAAGCGAGGAAAATAAAACTAGTTAGTTAAAATTATGAAGAGTAATTGTAACAATATTTATCAATGACATTTCTTCAAATTTCTTTGCCGTCTACCACTGAAAATAGAATGATTTCGATGAACGTTATACAAAATAAAGTATTAAATTGATTTTGTTAAAACAAATAAAAATTGGAAAAAAGGCTAACATACAAATTGACCTCTGAAAACGTTAACCATCCAATTCTCAAAACATCTTTTGGGATGTTGTAATTAGTCCCACGTTCCTCACCACCCTAGCTGGGACTGTCCACAGTCAACTAACTACTAACACACACATAATTCGCTGCTCAAGACGACAAAAGTACAGCCCATTTTTCAGAAAACGGAAAAACGCACATAATAATATCATTATGTATGTCCACGAGTAAGCACAGGAAAAATACAGAATTTTCGTCCTAATTCAGGAGGGACAAATTAAATATTTCAGACGACGTCAAATTGCACGGAGTTTTTTCACCAACTGCAGCTAACGTTAAATTACGGCTGCTGTCAAAGGAAGCATAAGCGGGCTCCGTGTTTCTGTATACTGGACTAAAGCCAAGTCCTTTTCTAAAATTAATTTTCATTAAATCTGCAACCGCTTAAAAAGCGCCGAGCATAATATGTTGCTCGACCAGATATAAACCAGGATTATTAATAGAGTAAAGGGTTAGAGGCCATCCCGGCGTTACTGCGTGCGTTTGTGATGACGCTGGAAGCTTACCATAGAAGAAGACCAAGAGAAGAATGAAATGAGGGGTCATAATATCTAATTTCACGTTCGGATTTTCCGTTCGCCTCTGATTAGATCTGCATCCGGTCGGATCGTCGATATAAAAAGATTTGAATAAGTGAAAAACATATGAACCGGGTTAAGAGGGCTTCCTTCTTCCTTTAGTCTGGTAAGATTAAATACTGACTGATGGCTTTTCTTTATCTTGAGCTGGTCAACCTCGACCAAAGCAAGACGGACTAACCCTGTACTCTGTTAATCCTGATACAAACATGGAAGATTATTTTAGTCAACGAAACCCCCTTGTACGGAACAAATTTTTTTTATTATTTATTTAGCACTTGACAAAGAATCATCTTCCAGAACGGCAATCGTTCTGGATTAAGAGTGAATAATTTCTCAAGGCAAGTAAAGGATACAAAGACCATTCATTGTTGCGTCTTAGTTTTTCACAAATGAAGAAAGAGATGCTATACGAGGAATATTCCCGAACAGGCCATAAAATGTCGAATGAGTCCGTGTTCTAATTTTTGTATTACCTCATTTTCTGCGGAAACAAATAAGAATTATTATTAATATTTCTGTTTTCTCGTAACAAAGCGTTTACATTTTTCAATTATACTGAAGCAACGACCCTTCCTATGCACAAATTTTACCATTCAGAGTCAACCAATTCCATGTCTTAATTCAAAACTTCTCTTGCAAATTATATGTTCTATGATTCAAGTCCGAATATCATGATATGATTCCTCAAAAGGTAAACATTTCAGTTCTCAGAATTCGTAGATTGCGGTTGTTTATCTCTACAGATGAATGATTGAATTTTTTCGACTTGAAGAAGAGATTACATTTTGAATCTTAGAACAAGAATTACGGCAGCATACAGTATATAGTCGGAAATTCAAATGAGAGAGAGTGAGAGGAAAAAAAATAGAATCGTAACCTCTCTTTATATTCCAAGAATTACATATATATACGTCCAGGCCTCACACAGGAAATCCTTTATAAAACTACGCACTTACTTGTGTCTAAATTTTCAATATCCTCAACAGTCCTCTTGCGCAACATTAAGCTGGCTTATTTGGGTGCTGTCTCGTTATCTCCTACATTTTTATATAATTTTATCTAACAACAGCTACACAAACTTTAATATAAATAAAACGAACAATGAAGCAATGCCAGTAGATCCATTACTCCGCAA
>NC_087211.1:68422962-68440462 GCF_015104395.2 Macrobrachium nipponense | reverse complement strand
CATGTTTACTTGTATATGAAAAATATAAAATAAATTGATAAACTGTGCAAATATGAATCAAAGAGGAACTGTGGTATTAACTACATTAAAATTCTTCAAATATAGTCGATTCGAGCAGAATTTCGTTGGGCTCAAATGATGTATAAATCTTGATTAAAAAAAATATATAGAAAAAATCTCTCTATTCACGCACCCCTAATTCTGAGATGGATAATTTCTGTAATACTCATAAATGTTTTACTAAATTTTACACACATTTCTGCAACGTCTAGATTAACCTACCTTATTATATCTGAAACGTGTTCAGCCTTGAGAGAGAGAGAGAGAGAGAGAGAGAGAGAGAGAGAGAGAGAGAGAGAGAGAGAAGACTACAACAGGTAAGCTTTTTTTTTTTTGATTCAAAGTTGATGAACCGTTTTCCCTTCGACAGAAAATGAACGAAGCGAGGGGAATATTAATGACAAACTTCAGGATTCTGTCTTCTGACAAAGACTGTTTCTCAGGACAAACAACACGAAAGCAAAACCTGAATGGCAAACGATAAAAAAAAAAAAAAAAAAACGAAAACTTTTAGCAACAAAGGACGTGCGCTCTACCCCATTACAAATTCTGAAGCGAGTCGTGTTCTCAGCTGTGTTGATGAAATAATTTTTTTTTTCGTTTTAAGCAAACGTTCTTGGCATCTGATGTACTGGTAACTCCATGTTTTTATTTTTTTGATTTTTATACCGAAAATCACAAAGAATGACAAAAAGCCATACCTATGTTATCTGTACCGAGAGAAGCAGAATTTAAAAAGTACGGAGAGTTAGTCTATCTTTCATTTGCAAATGAAAAAAATAGGTTTTCAACATAGAAGGCCACTGAAGCCTCAGACTACGAATTTGTGTCAGAAAGAAGTCGAAAAAAAAAATCATGAAAATGGTTTAATCAAAAGCTCCCATTGCATACTAACAGAATTTAACACAAGATAAGTTCAGCCGATTCAATTGTCTTTCCATAATTAGTACAGGATTTACGTGAGCTGTAAAACCAGGATTTGTTCAAGAGCTCCTCAGGGGATTTACAAAAGATTTCAAGAAATATTTTTTGACGGCTCATAAGAAGACGGCATTATCTCATTTTCAAGTAGTTTTTTGTTACCCTTACAGTAAAATTTATAATCGAAGAGCTCTGTTTAAACCACTATAGGTAAAGTATACGTTTAAAGAACTGGTAAATTCTCTGCATACACATTTCTGATATTCTGATAATGTCATCTTCAATAGGAATGAATTTCAGATAACGGTAAAAACAAAATCCAAAGTTAATTCTGAGCTCTTCTTTTCTAGTCTGTTTACGCTGATCGAAGCTAGTAGTTTCAGCCAACATGCATTAGTACTGGCTAAATGACTGATAGCATGTACTATATTGGCAACAGCACCAAGCCAGCTTATACGTTCAATGTTACAAAGACCGACTTTCGATAGAGACGATTTCCTAGTTCATGATTTAGGCGTTATCAGTGCCACGATTAACAGAGAACAGATTTTTAATGCTGCTTATAGCGCTTCAGCAGGATGTGCATGTGACTATCAGAGTTGGGGTTTAAAGGGAAAGTACAGGGGATACATACATGATTATCAAAAACAGAACAAAAGTGAGAGAGAGAGGGAGAACAAGCAAGAGAATTATAAGGGCATTTTCCTCCCAATCAAACATAAAAAAAAAAAAAATCTTTGGTATCTCAAGGATGTCTTACAATACGTTTTTAATTTACCAAAGTAAAATGCTTTTGTCTTCTGTAGATCTGTTTTCGGTTGCAGCATCATAGAAAACAATGCAAGTTATAGCTATCACACAGACATACGCTGCTCGTAAAAGAGAGATTCTATTAAAAAAAAGTTAGCTTGAGTAAAAAGACAGAAATGAAATAACCGCTTACAGCATGTAAATATTAACGGTGAAAATACTAAATTAATAAAGGTATACTGATGTAAGATATATATGCTAGTACACGATAATCCCGCAAAAAAAAAAAATGCTATAAAAGACTGCATGAAAATTTGTATGATAAACTGTCAAATCCACACCTGAATATTATACAGATGCTCTCGATCGTCTATTTAGTAACATAATAATTAGAGCTTCTAATCGTCATCATTTTCCTGTGTTGAGGAATGTTTGACTTTCATCATTTAATTGCACGATCCAGTTTCTGTGTAGGAGGAGGTATGATGTTAATAACTCTCAGGTTCTCAGATGATTCCTGTCTGTGCATTTCTGATTATGTTACGCTTTACATTGTTTCTTTGATATGCTTTCTGTTTTTATTGTTTATAAGTCATTAATAATGTATGGATTTGTCTTCAAAAACCCTAAACTTTATACCGGAAATTATAATCGTTATAGAAACACGAATATGTAATCTTTCTGAATTCTAGAGATTAAGATAGTTACTTAAAAAAAACAAATGATCTGTCTTTATGAACTCTTGGTTCTATAATGGAAATCTGAACTGTAATAGAAACATGAATAAATTTCCCTGAGGAATTTCAGTTATGATGATAGCAACTACTCTGACTGATGGTGCCTGGGATGGAAATGATGATGATGAACTTATTACTAGCGATGGTAAAAGTAATAGAGGAATTGACGGTGTTCGGAATTGGAGTGATTAACTTACCAACCATACCAAACATAAAATAATCATACTGGTGATAGCAATGAGGACTACTTAACAACATCAAAAATTATTCAGAACATTACAACGAAAACGCGACTAACAGCAGTGAAAAAAAAATACAAAAAAGGAGCACAAATGCTATGCAAATCTGATTATAAAAAAAAATCACGGAAAGCATCAACGACAGGCAAAATATCAATGTGATCAAAACAGCTTACAATAATAGTACTACAGCGTTTTTGTTACAGCTACATAATTAGATAATGGCTTCGTTATAATGATGAATGATACTATTAATGCAATATTCATGTATCAATAATGTAGGTTTTGTATAAAAATATAGCCTAACAATTTACATTAATGACACTGTACTCTTTTCTGCTCTTGGAGTTACACTAAACTTTTATTTAATGTTAACAATTATATAATTAATGCTAGTAACTAAAGCCAAAGTAACGACTTTAACCTAATAATATTGATGAAAATTCATAAAATTTTAAATGTGGTCAACTTACAAAATGAAAATGCCATCGTTAATAAAAAATAATAATAAAATGAAGGCAAAGTTGCAAAACGTAACCTTTTAAGAATAACAATGAAAATCTGACATTTTCAAGTACATTCACAAAATTACAAGTCGCTCGTGAATAAAAATAAATAGAAAACGGAGGTAAAGATGGAAATGGTGCCCTCTTAAGAAGGCCATTCCACGAAACGAAAGTATAGAAAAAATGTTACAATCCTCGCTCCGATTTCGCGATGGAGACTCTTGAGAGCCTGGAATATTATGTTTATTAAAAGAGATTTGTTAAACCCTCCCAAACACCCTCCCCCGGAAAAAAAAACCCTCCCCCGACCTCCCCCCGGGGGCCCCCCTCCCCCGCCTCACTACACCCACCCCCACAAAAAATGGAAGTTAGAAAGTTCTTCAGAAATGCGTTCATATAAAAATAAATAAATAAATAAATAAAAAATACTCCTCATGAAAATACTCAGTTAGGTTTCTAAAGGACGATTTCACTTGCTATTTCGATGGACAAAATTGGGATAATGAAAAGACGAAGAAAAAGGCAGATAATAATCAAGTTAAATTTTATCAGCATTTAAGCTAGTGATAAATTATTTATTCATTTATTTACGCGGTATGATACCATACTTATTGTAGCTCTTATTCATTTATTAACACACGATAAATCATGAAATAAATATTAATAATAAAAAAGAGGTCGAGTTTCATACATGTAAAAATATTGGTTGTAAATTAGCCTGTAATAATAAATTTAAGAACAAATGGAAATAAGTCATCATCTTTAGCGTTGAAAGTGTGCTGGAGGAAATGAAAGAGTCATCTCATTTTACGTCGCTCTTTTGTGATTTTGAGGCAGAAGACTTCCAAGGTAAGTTGCATATGGGAACCCTTTCTTCTAAATGCTCCCTTCCAACAATCTTCAGATGGCTAGAAATGCACAAACGAGACTCCCCGCAGCAACTCCTAATTGCGAGTAGGGGAATGCGTATAATCACTGCACTTCAGTAACCTCTACTCGCCAGCAAGGGGAAAATCCTTCAGTAACCTCTACTCGCCAGCGAGGGGAAAATCCTTCAATAACCTCTACTCGCATGTGAGGAGGGGAAAATCCTATGACGACCGAAGCCTAAAAATATTCAGGGGTCGAAATGAGTTTTTCAGGAATCATTATCGGCAAATGGAAAAGCCAAGGAAATCAATTGATCTTCAATATACGATACGGCTTTTATTTTCAGTTCGCCAAGATCAAAGCTGTTTCAATTCAGGCTTTGGTTCTTACTAAATTTTATTATTAAACCATTATGATGAACTCTTAACGTATGTTTTACCTAATAACTATCGAGTCTTGAAGTCAAGTGGAAAATGTCGTAAGCAAGACATATCTATGAAGAGAGAGAGAGAGAGAGAGAGAGAGAGAGAGAGAGAGAGAGAGACTCATTTCCTGAAGTAACTTAGATTGTTGTAAATAGTATTCTAACGAGACCAATACCATACGGAATGTACAATGCTATGCTTCATAAATCAACTCCTTAACAAATATGTCATAAAATGAAATGGCCAACGATTATATAACCTGGTACAATAAAGAATCGAACAGAATATAGATTTTAGGACAAAGCCCTAGATCTGGGACTTATGAGGTCATTCAGCGCTGAAAGGGAAATTGAGGGTAAAAAGGTTTGACAGGCGTAGCAGGAGGACAACCTCGCAGTAGCACTATTCAACAATCGTCAAGAGAGGGTTAAGGAAAGTAAGATGGAAGAAAGAGAATATGAAAGGAGGTAAAGTAGGAGGAATGGGAATTGTTGCAGCTAGGGGGACGAAGGGACGCTGTAAAGAAACTTGAATAATGCCTACAGTGTGATACAATAAAAGATCAAAAGATCACCGAAAAGTAAATATGTCAGAATTTAGACTTAACGAAGACCTCCTCAAAGTTTATTCAGGCAAAATATAAAATTATCAGACGAGACAGACGTAGACGCTCCCAGGATGAGTATAGAAAAAAAAGAAAAAAAAAAAAAAAAAAAGAAAAAGGAAGAGATCCGTCGTAAGTGGGAGAAAAAAATAAAAGATTTATTATTACTATTTAGAAGATGAAACCTATATTTATATGTGAACAAACCCACAGGGGCCACTGACTTGAAATTCAAGCTTCCAAAGTATATGGTGTTCATTAGGAAGAGGTAAGACGAGGGAAAGGGAGATACAGAAAAATAAGGGCAGAAAAAAAGAGCAGCATTAGTATGAACATACAACTGCATAATAATATTGATTGATCATAAACAATCAATCGAGTTAAGTGTTTGTTCAGATGTTTGCATTGTTTACTGTAACAAGGAGAAAGATCTCATAAATAAACATTTTCATTACTGCCATCATGGTCGGTATCCGAGATAATAAATATTTCATAAATAAATTATATATAAAATGAAGGCTCATCATCATTAAGTTACATACAATTCATAATGAATAGAGATATTGCTCTTTCATCAGTTCGTTAATTCATTTTAGGTATTATTCATCATCAATTTTCGACAAGACAGACTAGTTTGTCAGAATATCTGGACACGGAATTCATGAATTATTCACGAATATACATTTGTTCTATAATATTAACGACTTCAAATGGGTATCAATACGTGAACGGAACTAAAAACGTTATATATATAATATATATATAGATATATTATATATATATATATATATATATATATATATATATATATAAGATATATATATATATAAATAAAACACACGCGCACACACACACACACACACACACACACACACACACACATATATATATATATATAATATATATATATATTATATATATATATCATATATATATATACATATATATATATACATACATATATATATATATATATATATATATTATATATATATATATATATATGTGTGTGTATATATATATATATATATAATATATAGATATATATATATATATATATATATATATATATATATATATATATATATATATATATTATCCGGCCAACCCACCCCAAATATAAACTAGTAAGAATTGCACTCAGTTGAATACGAAAAGAAAAGCCTGCTATAAATACGTTGGCGACTAAAATCTCCACATTCTATTTTCAAAACTATGATATCACTGTACATATCAGTTATTGTAAGCATATTAACATAAAAAAACTGTTTCATACCTCACGGGGATATTTAGCTTTGTGGAAGGTTCCACAAAGCTGAAGAAGGTGAAAAAATAAGAAAATAAGAAAAGTAAAAAATATGATAAGAAAAAGAAAAAGAAAAAGAAGAGGAATAAGAAGAAGATGATAAATATAAATAAATAAAAAGTGTGTGAATAAGAAAATAAGAAAAAGAAGGCGATAAATTAAGAAAAAGGTGAAAAATGAGAGAAAAAAAAGGTGAAAAATAACAAAAAGGAAAAAGGCGAGAAATAAGAAAGAAGGAGAACAAAAGAGAAAATTCCTAGACCATGCATAATACGCTTCGTCCCTGTCACTTTAGTTTGACAGTTTAGTTATTTAGGAGCAAAGAACGGACCCTGAACACAGAAGGTCTACTACTAATAAGCCCAGTATTGAAAACACGAATTGGAACTGGGCATGATACACCCGAACACCGCTCGCGCTGTGTCCTACCACTAAGCACAATTAGCGGTGGTAATGAAAGCATCGTGGACTCAGTTCCTTCAACTCCTAAGTTGCTAAATAAATTGCTCCTGCCTTCAAGAATGAGTCGTTAAAAATATACCCACAGCGGAAAGATCAAAACTTTATTAAAGAAGCAAAAAAAACAAAAAAAAAAAATAAATAAATAAATAAATAAATAAAAAACTATATACGTTTGTTAACCGCAAAGGTAATTATTACCTTATTCGAAATCCCACATAATTCAGTAAACCAGATAAGTGATTCTTTGGAACCTTTTTAATTGTATGGAATGAAAAACAAGGATGATGTTTATCTCTAATTCCACACACTCATTCATCCTAGCAGAAATACAACGTAAAATTAAGAACAAGTAAGTAAGATTTGTTTGATCATTCTGCAAAATCTAGGCCCCCTCCCAAAATAAATGCCAAATTCTACCCCCAAAATAAATTCCAAAATCTACCCAAAAAAATAAAGTTCAAAATCTATCCCCAAATACAAAACCCAAAATTTACCCCCAAAATATAATCATCACTAAACTTTGACTTGTAAATGAAAAAGTCGGAGACAATCGGAAACTGTGAAAAGGGGAATACGAAAAATACATACAGATACACTTACTTTACATCATATATATCATCTGAATGTCACTCTAACGTTTTTCCCCTTTTATTACGATATTTTCATCCAACTTTCAAATTTTATAATCAAAACACTCTCTCTCTTTCTCCCTGTAAATATAGATTATATATAGATAGTATATATATATATATATATATATATATATATTATATATATATATATATTATATATATATATATACATATCCCATATACATATATATATATTATATATATATATATATATATATATATACATATATATATATATGCTGCAGAGAGAGAGAGAGAGATGAGAGCAGAGAGAGAGAGAGAGAGAGAGAGAGAGAGAGAGCATAATAAACCTTACAAGCTGAATAATAAGGGCTGTTAATAAAATGGAAAAGAGAGAGTGGCACTCAAAGATGATGAAAAAGAATTTTATATCTCTTTCTATATTTTTCTTATTCCTCTTTTGAACTATATTTCGCAAATCAGAGTAAATATCGGGGAACAAAGAAATGCATATCATTTTATGTTCTGTTTTTAATTGATGTCGCGAAAATATGACGCTTTATTAATAAAGATGTCAGATATATAAATATTCTCTATTTTTTTTTTTGAGTTTTTTATGTGTAATACCTAAAAGTCCCAGTTACGTAGGCGAATATTCATCTTGATGCAACATAAAATAGAGTGATATAAATATTTGGAGTTTAAATCTGTAAATATGAAGGGAGCTTAAATGCTTATAACGTGAAGGGAAATGCTAACGACACAATAACAGGAAAATGGGCAGATTGCACATTAAAGGAAAACAAGAGAAGAACATGATAATCATGATAAACAAGGAATTGTTGTCCATTGTGTAATCTTACCGACTAAAACTAAGAACACGTTTCGAGACAAATTCTCTTGATGCTCTGGTGAGAGAAATCCATTGTTAAGCTCCCACTCTCATTGAAACTGGGCTCTCTCTCTCTCTCTCTCTCTCTCTCTCTCTCTCTCTCTCTCTCGAATGCACTAACACACCAAACTGGAAGGTACTGCAGTGTGGTTCACTGATATACAAATATCACCGGATATCTCTCCCCCCTCCCCCCTTCTCTCTCTCTCTCTCTCTCTCTCTCTCTCTCTCTCTCTCTCTCTCTCTCTCTCTCGTGCACACAAACAGATGCATGTACACACAAGAACGAACTAGCATGGATTGCTTTGTGGTTCACCGATGAACCACTATCACCAGATTTCTCTCTCTCTCTCTCTCTCTCTCTCTCTCCTCTCTCTTCTCAACCAAACACAGACACGCCCACAAATACACACAACGTATGCACACAAAATCACAAATCAGAATGTTCTGTATTGTGGTTCACAATACATAGATAACACAAGGTCTCTCTCTCTCTCTCTCTCTCTCTCTCTCTCTCTCACAGAAAAGAAAATGCACAGTACAAAAGAGACTCCAGAAAACGATACAAAATGCTCATGATCCTAGATGCTCGATGGAACGCGGCTCATTTCCCCCGCCCGTCCCCCTTCAGGAGTCTATTGAACGCCCTCCGCCAATTGCTTTAGGCCATCTCCCGGATGAGCCGGCAACGTCCCTCTCCCCCATTCGAAAGGCGTACGGCTAGATCGACTCGGCTCTTTGACGATCGGCTTCGTTGGAATTGTGTGAAGGTGTTGCGGAATACGCACTAAAAGACATCTTGAACACTTTGGAGATCATAGGTAAAACATGCATGATGTTACGAATTTTTCTATGGAGGCATTTCCCATTTTCCTTTTTACTATAGATAATTTGGTAGCTTTGGTCGTCTTCGCCTCTTGACGATCTCTCTCTCTCTCTCTCTCTCTCTCTCTCTCTCTCTCTCTCTCTCTCTCTCTCAACCCACCATTCATAACAAGCTAAGGTCGCTAAATTAAACCTAGAATTACAAAAATAGACTTTATTCGTAAAATAATGTGGATTTTATAGATAGGTTAAGAAGGTTTAAATTTAATTATGATTTTAAGTTAATCAGCTTTGACGTCAGCTCATTGTTTACAAAGGTACCTGTGGATGAACTACTTGAATTTATGAAGGAAGAAATGGAAAAAAATACTTTCTCTTTGGACAGGCCTTCTATGATTAAGCTGATAGAATTGTGTGTTAGAGGTTGTAAATTTATGTTTGGGGAAAAGTATTATGAACAAAAGTTTGGCATGGCAATGGACAATCCGTTATCTCCATACTTAGTAACCTTTAAATGGAGTTTTTTGAGAGTAAGTACTTACCAAGGATACTTCCTAAAGGTATCCTATGGGTTAGGTTTGTTGATGATATATTTTGTGCTGGGCCTGTTGACAAAAATAAAGAGACCTTCCTAACAGCTTTAAATACCCTAGTACCTTCTATAAAATTTACCTTGGAAACTGAAGTAGATAACAAGTTGGCGTTTTTAGATGTTTTAATTGTGAGAAATGATAGAAATTTAAAATATTCTGTGTACAGGAAGTCTACAAATGAAGATTCCTACATACATTTTTATTCTAACCATCATCCGAGAACGAAGATGATGGTAGTTTCGTCTATGTTTTTAAGGGCACTGCGGGTCAGTTGCCCTGACTTCCTCGAAGCTGAGCTTCAGAAGGTCCGAAACATTGCAACAAACCTTAGGTACCCTTGTGATTTTATTGACAGGGCTTATTGTAAAGCAAGAAAAACATTTTATGAAGTTGGTTGTAAGAGTGATTTTAATATGAAAGACCTCCTTGTTTTACCGTACTGTAACCAGTTTATGGCCATCCCTGGGCTGTTAAGACCATTTAATGCTAATGTCATTTTTAAGAACTATGTACTCAAGAATTTGTTAATTAGGAATTCCCCTCTACAGAAGAGTGGCTGCATATATGAGATCCCTTGCAATCAGTGTAAGAAAATGTACGTGGGACAAAGTGGAAAGGATCTCGAAACAAGATTAAAACAACATAAATATAATGTCAGAACAGGGAATAATGCAAGCAGTTTGTTTCAACATATGAATGAATGCAACCACACTATGAACTGGAAAGAAGCGAAAGAGATCATGTTCTGTAAAGACATCATAAAACGAAATATTGTTGAATCATGCATAATAAAGAAAAATCGTGTAGATTTGGTCAACAGCAGCCCCAGGATGTACAGACTGGATGAACTACTTATAAATAACATTTTTAGACAATTAGTTTTCAAATAGTGGTACGATAGTTTTTATGTTTATGTATTGCTGCCACAGAGGTGTCTTTATAACAAATAATGAATTTTTCATCACTTGACCCCGAGGAGGTATGAAAAATACACGAAAGCGCTCAGTCAACTCCTTTCATGCCTTCATCCAGCTTTACGACTATATATATATATATATATATATATATATATATATATATAATATATATATATATACACACACACACACACACACACACACACACACACACATATATATATATATATATAGATATATATATATATATATATATATATATATATATATATATATATATATATATATATATATACACACAGTGTGTCCATAAAGTCGCAGTACCATTCCAAGCAATAAATGCCTGTAATGGTACTGGGAATTTATGGATACCCTGTATATATATATATATATATATATATATATATATATATATATATATATATATATATATATATATATATATCTATATATATATATATATATATATATATATATAGATATATATATATATATATATATATATATATATATATATATATATATATATATATATATATATATATATATATATATATATATATATATATTATATATATATATATATATATAATGTACACGAGCATTAACGATGAAAGCATTATAAGGAAACAAACCATAAACAACCACTTTCCATAATTTTTCATAATGTCACTATTCATCACATCATAGACGTGATCTGGTCCCCTAACGATGTTTCTTCAGAATGGAAAACATATGCACACATAGTTCTATTAATCATATTCTGCCATTACAGTGTTGACATATCAATACAGCTTCCTTGGCATCGATTAATAAATTATATCAAGGTTTTGCGGGTATCTATAAACAAATTCATAAATGTGGGGGCAGACACGATTGTTAATGCGAAAAATTTATTAATAACATCTTACTACAATTTATACTCTCCGTTTTGACTGTTTCATATTAATTTACGGAATCAAAATATGAATATATGAATCATTCTAAATAAGGCAGCTGGGCAAGCATTATTATTATTATTATTATTATTATTATTATTATTATTATTATTATTATTATTATTTTACAGACAAACTATGATGCCATAGTTATAAAAGTCAATAACGTTCTCTCTCTCTCTCTCTCTCTCTCTCTCTCTCTTGTAGCGAGCTTTCGTCTGGAGCTGCCGCCAGACTCCTGTAGGCTAGGAAGTTGAGGTTGGACTACCTCTGGTGTGGTCCGTTCCTTCCTTATATCCATTGGGGGCATCAGGAGGGGTTCTGCCCCATGCCCATCTCCTAGAGATGTCTGGCAGCGCCAGACGAAAGAGAGAGAGAGCGAGAGAGAGAGAGTGTGTTACTGAGAGAGAGAGAGAGAGAGTGAGAGAGAGATAGAGGCTATATTATTATTATTATTATTATTATTATTATTATTATTATTATTATTATTATTATTCAGATGATGAACCTTATTCATATGGAACAAGCAAACAAGGGCTATTTACTTAAAATTCAAGCTTCCAAATAATATGGGAAATATAAGTTTTCAGTAAAAAACATGTAAACAATCAAATTAATAAATACATTAAAAAAAATGTAAGTAAAACTAAAAATGTTACACAAAGAGTATTATTTAAGGTTATATCATTGCACTGCATCTACGCTAGACATTTGAAGTACGAATTGCAAAACATTTGCTAAAGTTAGACGTTTACGTCAATCGACGTTAGAACTGAAATGATTCCAGCACGACCTCCCCCCTGGAAATACCATGTGGCGCGCGGATCGGAATTAAATCCAGACCTCAGGTGCCTCTGCGCTCTGGTGGGAACTGCTTTGATGACAGGAGGGAATAGAGTCTCCTTTGACAGAAGTGAAGATGCATTGTATTCCATTAAAATGGAAAAGGGAAATGCTCGGCTCATAAATGTTGACTGCGACCACCTTTGAAGTTGGTACGCTACCTTTCCAGGCGTTTAATACAACAACAACAACAACAATACTATTACTACTACTACTACTACTACTACTACTACTATACTACTACTACTACTACTGCTACTACTGCTACTAATAATAATAATAATAATAATAATAATATTAGTGGTTAAGGAATCTACGGTGGTGATGTCAAATATATATATATATATATATATATATATATATATATATATATATATATATATATATATATTAATATATATATATATATATATATATATATAATATATATATTATATATATATATATATATATATATATATATATATATATATATATATATATATATATATCCACTTGGAAAAGAAACCATTCTCCCCATTCTCCCTTTTTCTTTTGAAAAGCTATCCTCTTCCCATTGGTGCTTGGAATTACCCCTATAGAGCGACCTCTTTAAAAGGCCTTGGATCCAGGAGAAGAGCCTCAGAACACGCTGGGACCTAGGCTAGGTCAGATCGCTGGCCCCTTACCAGATGCTGCCGTGCCCCCTGCCCCCCCTCCTTCCTGGGGACCTGCTTTTTCCATGCTTTGGGAAGCCCAAGTATATTTTTAAAGTCAATAGTGTCCAGACTTAGAGAAGAAATCATCCCGCATCCTCATTAAAGGTACTGTATGGGAAATTCCATTTCAACCAGGGAATTGTTTTATCTTTGTCTGTATTTCATTTCATTTTCCAAGGCAACTTGTGCAGTGTTTCATTCCCCTTCGCCATCTGGGCTCAATTCTGTAATTACTCCCCTGTGGTACCTAGTGAATTAAAGCCCCGAAATAGTTTCTGCTGTGTAAATTTCCCAGTCATTTCATTTCCCCCTGAGTGGCCTTTTGATTGAGAGGAACAGTGAGTAGAGTTACTGTTCGCCCCACGTGTGCCCTGCCTCATACTTATGCCCCTCTACTTGCAGACAAACGCTGTGCCTGGCTGTGGTAGAACTTGGAAGTCCTTCAAGCTTGCAATTTTGCTCCGTTGCGCAGTTTTCCTAAACATGTGACCGAGCTACTCCCCCCATGTGTCCTGGTAGACTGAGAGAAGTTCTCCTACCCTTGTGTTTCCTGGACCTCTGTCAATTTATGTAAATACAGTGCTTTTAAAACTAGAGTCCAGTTTTTATGTAAAAATTCCTCCCTCTTCAACCTTTTTTTTTCTTGTTCAATCCCCTCGTCTTCTGAGCAAATCTAGGTTCAAGGGATTTGCGTTGGTAGCAAAGAAAAGAATATATTTTATTAATTCCCGTCTCCATCCTCGAGATGATATCTATTAAAAAACAAACAAAAGGGAGATCCCACAACCATTTGTTTTTTTTATCAACTGAATTTGCCACGTTTTGACGTGAGGATTCCGTGAATTCCGTGACCAGATTTGTTTGTACAAACCCGTAATTGCGTTGAGTTTCCGCATATATGTTCTTTATTTGCCACATTTTCACGTAAGGATTCCGTGAATTCCGTGACCAAATTTTTTTTTTATTACAAACCCATATTTGCGTTACTTGCGTTGAGTTTCCACATTTACGTTCTTTATTTGCCACGTTTTCACATGAGGATTCCGTGAATTCCGTGACCAGATTTTTTTTTCTATTACAAACTCGTAATTGCGTTGAGTTTCCGCATTTTCGTTCTTTATTTCCCACGCTTTCACGTGAGGATTCCGTGAATTTGTGACCAGATTTTTTTTTTTACAAACCCGTAAGTACGTTGAGTTTCCCACATTTTAGTTCTTTATTTCCCACGCTTTCACGGTAAAGGAATTCCGTTTTTTTTTTAAAAAATTTCACGTGAGGATTCCGTGAATTTGTGACCAGATTTTTTCATTTATTTACAAAATCGTGATTGCGTGAGATTCCGCATTTACGTTATTGTCATGTTTCACGTTTTTCCATGAATTTCGTGACTAGATTTTTGTTTTTTTACCTTTTACCTTACAAATCCGTACGAGCGTTGAGTTTCCGACTCTACGAAATCACCTTGCTACCTTTTCACGTGAGGATTCCATGAATTTCCAGGGTCATTCGTTCTATTTTACGAAATTTATTACCAAATCCATTACCGGCGTCGAGTTATCCGCGAACTGTAAAACTACAGAGATTCTACGACGTGAGTTTTCCGCCGACTACTGCACCAGTAGTAACTGTGTTTGCAGGTATTTACAATCCTTGCCAGGTCTGCGTCGAGCATTTCCGCATACTTCTGGCGACATTTGCTGATTTTGCAACCACTTTCCACCCTATTATTCTACGGCCGAGGAGATGGCCAGTAATGCAGCACTGGAGGAGGCTAAGGCCTTCACAGAAGCCAGACGAGCCCTGGGGCTGCAGAGCACAAAGCTGATCAATTGGGTGAATGATAAGCTGAAGGAAGCAGCCCAAGAGAGAGCAACCGAACGGGAGAAGGAGAGGGAAGCACAAGAAAGAGAGAAGCAGCTGAAAGAGAAGTGCAAGAAGAAGAGAAGCGGCTGAAAGAGAATTTCAAGCTGCTGAAAGGGAGAAAAGAAGGGCAACATGAGATGGCTATGGCAGTCCAGAGTGCCACCCTGGCACCCCCCGAGTCCCACGCCTCCTGCGCCCTCTCACCTCCACAGCATGGGTGGCTTCATTAGTGCTTGGGACGATAACGAACCCGACACCTGGCTCGATCATATCGAGCAGGTGTTCGGGAACTTCAATCCAACCCCTCAGGAAGTGGCCCTCCTCCTTGGCAAGCATCTCGCTGGCAACGGGCGGACTGCATTCGAGGGCCCTTCCCTTGAATGAGCGACACGATCTCTCCCGCGTCTGAGAGGCAATCCATTGGGGCTTACGAATTGACCCCCACCCCAGACCGGTGGAGGCAAAAATGGAGGGACTATGCCCAAGGAGGCTAACCAGACATGGACAGAGTGGGCAGCCAAGAAGACACCGGCACTCCGTAGGTGGACGAAGGCCTCCAATGCAACATCTGTTGAGGAGGTCTTAGAACTCTTTCAATTAGAAGACTTTCTTCCTACGCCCTCCCTTGATCTTGCCACCCATTTGGTGGACAAGACCCCTAAGACTCTTGTGGAGTGCTGCAAATGGGCAGATGCCTATGATACCCACCATCCATTTCAGATTTCTTTAAAGAAGAAAATACGTCATGCTCTCCCCCTCACTCCTGCTGCCACCTCTCAGCCTACCCAGCACCCCAATAACCTTCCTCGGAAACCTGTGTGTGGGCATTGCAACAAACCAGGTCACACCACAGAGCAGTGCTTCTCAGCAAGCTTCTGCCACTCCTCCAAATGGACTACTCAGCCATAATAACAAAAACAACGGCCATTGGAACAGAAACAACAGGCCCACGCCTGATTTTAGCAAAAGTTTCTGTGAAACATGCAGAGTGCATGGACACACTGCTGGCTGGGCGGGATGCCCCAAAAAAGTTCCTGTTTCTGCCATTGCTATGGCCATGACAAATCCATCCACCCTAGGCCCCCCTGCTCAGGGCCCCATATTTGTTGCACCTCCAAGAGGTCGCTATCCTGCCCACCATGTCCGAGCTTTCGACGACACTGGTGCGCAAGTCTCCATCATCCAAGAGGATAAAATTCCTTACGGAGCTAAGGTTGATAGGCATCAGTTCGTGATGATAGAGAGCCTCAACCATGTCAAAATGTTCCTACCTACTGTCCGGTTGAGAGTCACACGACCTCACCGTTCAAAGATATGTACCATGGCAGTAGCAAACTATATACCAGGAGGTTATGATGTCCTGCTAGGACAAGATTTTAAGTCTCCTCCTGACTTTATACCGTATCAGGGCCACCGCCCTCACATAGCTTCAGACCCATTTCACGGGCCTCCAAGGACTACCTCTGCACAGCCAGTGCCACTTGAAGGTAGCCAGGCAGTGCCAGGCTCCATCTCTCATGAATGTTGAGCCACGTTCGAGTCCTTCCACTGAGCCAGATCCGGCCTTAGTGCCAGTGCCAGGGCCAGACTCGAGTTTTCCTTCTGGAGCTCTAAGTCCCGGTCGCTCTCCCTCAGCTGCCTTGGCCCAACTACCCATGCCGACAGTCAAGGAAAAGCCAATTCCAATAGTAATCCTCCAGGACACCCATGAACATACTGGACACTCCACCAATGGTGCGGCCTCGCAGCCCACCCCAGAGTCGGTCCTCCCCACGGGTAAGCCCATTCCGAATACCATAACCTCATCCAATCCCCCTCCGTCAGCAGCGAACTGGTCTCGGAGTAATGACTCTGTCGAATCCTATTTGGCCGAAGAACTCGGGGGACCGAGCCACGCAGCATTAGGCACGGGGATGAGTGCCAAGGCTCCAGTTGTCGCAGCAGGTCCCACATGGCATCGTCAAACTGACCTTGGAGAGGTTGAAAAAAGAAGGGAAAAGGGCGTCGAGGTTTTCCAAAACCTTACGAGAGCCAATAGCCTCTCTGCTCTAGTGCTTGGCACAGGGCCACCCTCTTATAGAGAATTCTGACCCTCTCCATCCAGAAGAGAGTGCCAGACTCTGCTACTTCTACTTCTTTCTGACCCTTTCGTTATTTTCTTATTTCCTTTTGCATTGTCTGTATCTTATCTTCCTTGGTTTCCTTTATTCATATTTACTGCCTCGTGGCATTTGTTGTATATTGTATGCACTGATTAGTCAGAGCCAAACTGCCAGCTACCCTGGCCTTGTATAAATTAGTACTTCTTTATGAACTACTGTCGTAAAAGTGCCACAATTGGCACAGTGCCCTATTCAAGGGACTTCGAATTCCATTTAACTTGGGAAAATTTTAGCCAGCAAACATTGCTATAGCTTAAAGATAATTTCGAAGCCTGGCTCGTTTATACATTAGTTGG
>NC_087211.1:68410462-68415462 GCF_015104395.2 Macrobrachium nipponense | reverse complement strand
GTGAAATGCTATTATCAACATTTCCAGATATTGCAAAAAATCTGAGCAATCACCACCAGAGGAAAAGGAACAGCACACAGCGCTTGTCAGCAGAAAATCCACCTGCGGACGTGAGCTCAAACAGCAGCATAAAAAATGTCCAGTCAGACACACAAGTTTGGAAACTCATGATTCTTCAGAAAAAGGTCTAACTGACACATTTCACAGAATTAACTCCAGGATATGACTAACGTGTCCAAAAACTTTGTCTTAAAGACGTATTCTCTCAACATGACTTTACTTAATTATATGTCTCCAAAAGTAATATACTTGTGAACATAAAAAATGCACACATCTCCATGGGACTCGTAATGCAGTAATGCCACTCGCCTCCAAATAGTCACGAAACCAAAGAGAAAGAGCCACAGAAATCTTCTCTTTGCTCGAGAAAACAAAACTCCATAACCACAAAAAAAAAGTCATCCACCTAAGATTAATTCCACCTCCATATATAAATATTTGACACCATATTAATAAGAACACCACTCTGGTGAAAAAAATATTTCCTCCATTTGGTTAATAACCACATCCACATATTCCCTCTTATTTCTCTGACAGCCATATGTTAATAAAAAACCACCACTCCAGGAATAAAGAATAATCACCTCTATTTCGGCAAATAAAAAATATTTACCCCTATTTCACCAATACTCCATGTGGAATAAAACAAGGCTCCAAAAAATATATCTCCAAAAAGGAATATCAAAAAAATGAAATCCTATCTCCAAAAAAATGTGCACTCAAAGCATCCAGCTGATCCTCTCACAAATATTGCCCCATATATCTTCAAAAAAAAAAAAATGTGTCTCCATTTGCAACAAAGATGGCTGCAAAATAATTGAACTAAACATAGGTCTCATCACCATTGGCAAATATCAAAATGGCCAAAAATATATCTCCAATATATTACATCTCAAATTATAACTCCAAAACAATATACCTCAATTCTCCAGGGAATAACTCAATGTTATAGTAAACAACTATAAAACTCTCTCCATTTAGCATAACTGCTGAAAAAGGGCAAAAACTCGGCGAATAAAAACTGTCTAGAAAATTCTAGAAAAAATCACCAATGTGCCACAACTTATTATAACAGAACTCCAAATTCACAGTGTCTTAGCCAAGACTTCTCCATATGCACTACGACATAGGCCACTAGAAAACTTAGCCAAGTTTCCTATCTCTCACAACTTGTCACAAATACAACAAAGGTATTGTGCAAGAAAACTCACAATTTCTGGAACACAAATATCCAGAGAAAAAAAAAAATGTAGTGCCAATACGTATGCATTCAAAACAGTGCAAAAAATTCTCCCGTATATTTCACTGCCGCATCAGATAGTTGAAACACAAACACGTTCCCGAACAATGACTCTAAGTCACGAACTGAGATATTAACCCTTAAACGCCGAAGCGGTAAAAAAAAAATTGTCTCGCGTGTGCCGGAGGTGTTTCAGAGTGAGCGCGGAAGAGGAAAAAATATTTTTTGCCAAAAATCACAGCGCGCTTAGTTTCCAAGATTAAGAGTTCATTTTTGGCTCCTTTTTATTTCATTGGCTGTGGTTTAGTTAGAAACCATCAGAAATGAAAAATATTATCATTATCATATATAAATAATGCGATATATGATAGCGCAAAAACAAAATTTCATACATAATTGTATTCAAATCGCGTTGTGCGCAAAACGGTTGAAGGTAACAAGTTACTTTTTTTTCGTTGTAATGTACACTAAATTGCGATCATTTTGGTATATAACATATTGTAAAACGATAAAAGCAACACAGAGAAAATGTTATCACAAAATAATGCATGAATTCATAACGCTCGGACGTAAAGAAATATTTTTTCAAAAACTCACCATAAATCTAAATATTGTCCTAGAAACTTCCAATTTCTTTCAAAATGAAGGCAAATGATTGAATATTACTATAATGTAAGAGTATTAGCTTACAATTGCAGGTTTCGACCATATCTGACGAGTTAAAGTTGACTGAATGTCGAATTTTTTTATATATATTGTTTATATGCAATGATTTCAGAATAAGAAAAGCTACAACCTTCAAATATTTTTTGTTTTATTCTACATGAAATTGCGCACATTTTCATATATAAAACTCTATGAAATGCCCCCCAGCCTAATATAAAAACGGAGCAAATATTCCGAGAATGGGACGTACGCATTTCGGAGATTTGTGGCGGAGAATCCGCGCGCGGAGGGAAGGAAAGTTTTTTTTTTAAATTCACTATAAATCTAAATATTGTGCTAGAGACTTCGAATTTGTTTCAAGATGAAGATAATGACTGAAATATTACTAGACTGTAAGTGTTTTATCGTACAATTCCTCTTTCGACCATTTCGGTAGAGTCAAAGTTGACCAAACGTGGTTTTTTATATTTAATCGTGATTTATATGCAAATTTTTATATTTCAAAAATGAGAAAAGCTACAACCTTCAACAATTATTTTTTGTTGTATTCCACATGAAATTACGCACATTTTCATATATAAAACTTTATGTAACGGCTAATTTAAAATGGTGCAAACATTACCACAATCGCACGTATGATTTTTCGGAAGTTACCGCGCGGACGTAAAGAAAATGTTATTTTTTTTCTTAAATTCACCATAAATCAAAATATTGTGCTAGAGACATCCAATTTGTTGCAAAATGAAGTAAATGATTGAATATTACTAGAATATAACGCGTTTTTTTTCGACCATTTTCGGTAGAGTCAAAGTTGACTGAAGGTTGAAAATTTGTCACTTATCATTTTTGTTTTTTTTATATGAAAATATTTCAAAATTGATAAAAGCTACAACCATGGGTTGTTTTTAGTTGTATTTTGCATGAAAATTGCGCACCATTTCCAATATATTAAAACTTTATGTAACGGCAAATTTAAAATGGCGCAAACATTAGGACAATCGCACGAAAAAATTTCATCGAAGAGTTTACCGCGCGGACGTAAGGAAAACGTTTATTTTTATAATTCACCATAAATCGAAATATTGTGCTAGAGACGTCCAACTTGTCGCAATATTAAGGCAAATGATTGAATATTACTAGAATATAAGAGTTTTAGCTTACAATTGCGTTTTTCGACCATTTCGGTAGAGTCAAAGTTGACCAAAGGTTGAAATTTTGGCACTTAGTTATTGTTATATGTAAAATATTCAAAACTGATAAAAGCTAAACAATCATGAGTATTATTTTGTTGTCATTCTAAATGAAATTGCGCACATTTTCATATATAATACTTCATGTAAAGGATAATTTAAAACGCGGTACAAAAAATTATGTCAAAGTGACAAAATAATTTTTGAGATGTGTCACTGATACTTTTTAGTGCAATAAGAAAGAAATTCGCGCTTGCGCGCCTGCGTAACGATTGTAAACAAAACAACGCCTTGATCCGTGAACTCCCAGCATCCCCCAAGGCGCGTGATTCAAAAGTTTTTGGCTGGTAGGCCTATAAGTATTTTTCCGCGAATTTAAAAAAAAAACTTTTTTGAGTCGACGTATGGTACGTCCATTCGGCATACGGGAGACATTTTGACTCACGTTTAATACGTCCATTCGGCGTTTAAGGGTTAAAAAATATTCACACCAACTGGAGAGAAAAATTAAATTCAAATTCACCCATGATAAAAAAAACTTGTGTCAGCGATGGCTAACTTCCAAAAAAGGAGAAAAGAAAAATCAACGGCATTTTTAACTATCTCCCGTGACTCACTAGATGTCAAGCAATTATCTGCTGAACTCATAAAAAAAAGGAAAAAAAAATAATGTGTTGTTAGTTCCTCCTCAAATTCAAAAAAGATTTCACCACCCTTGATAGCATTACAACACCCACGTATTAGTATATAAAAAAAAACCCCCCAAAAAAAACTCCAGTATCAGGAAAATATCACTATCAAGCAAAATCACCAAAAATTGCTATCATCAAAATCACTAGTATCAGCATAAAAAAAAAAAAAAACATCACCAATGTTAATGCTTGTCCATTCTCCAAGGATTCAGCACAAAATTCACCAAAAGTTCAGCAAGTTTCAACACAATTCACCAAGATTCAATCAGATTCATCAACATTCAGCAAAACTCATCACTCATGAATGACCGAAATATTCTCCAAAGTTACAAAAACTCAACAAATAATTAACCACAAGATTTCTCCATTAATTCATTTTAATAATTCTCCATGAATAATTATCTGTAATAATCATAAAATAATCTCCCATGAAATATCTCAAATCTCTCGTAAAACAAGTCTCAAGTAATGAAAATTATACTTAAGCAACCCTCCCGTGAAACATTTCATACAATAATAATTATCAATAATAATAATAACTCTCCATAGTAACAAATCTCTTGCAAAGATCCCAAGTAAGGGTGAAATTCAAATAGCATACACCAGCATTGCCGAACGCACACAATCAACACCAGATGCAACACCATGATATACCACCATCGCCACACCCACACAACCAACACCATTCATGGCATCGGGCATCACCATACACCACCACTCGGCAGCATTTTCAAAGTAATCCCTCCAACACAATAAAAAAAAAATAATAATCTGTGTCTCCCCATTATATTTGTGTCTTCCAAGGCATAAGGAAAACATACAACACATCCCGTGCATGTTATTTACTTTTCTCCTTATTCACGAGAAAGAAAATCTCTTTTTATTTCCTTTTCTCTTCATCCCAGAGAAAGAAAATCTCTTTTCTAAAAAAAAGACTCTACGGGCGTTTCACTTCATCAACTAATCAATCAGCTGATATCCTAGCATTCATTGTCAAGGCCAGACTCGTATTCCAACACCCCGACAAGGGGAAAAAAAAGGAAAGGAGGAGTTTACCCACACTGAAAAAAAAAAAAAAAGTTCACCCTCCCGTTAGAACACCCCCCTTGAACGGTGTCTGAGTAACCCCCCAAGGTATACACTAGTACCCAT
>NC_087211.1:68395462-68402962 GCF_015104395.2 Macrobrachium nipponense | reverse complement strand
ATGTGAAATGACGGAAGAATTATTCTTTCGCAGGAGATAAACAGGAATAGTAGACTTTGAAGGCTGAAAAGGTTATGAAATTATATAAAATATTTCGTTTTCCCTAAGAAGAGAAATCAAATTATTTCTGAAATATATTAGGATATTATGACACGCATTTGTTACAGTGTGTCTGATATCATTCCTTAACCAATGTTAATGTTATTTGGGCCATTACCTATAATAGCAAAGCTTGTGATAGTAACTAATATATCAGAAGTGGCTATACTTTTTCTCTGAGTAGTTGAACAGAAACTCCTTTCTCGCCCTATCCAGAACAGCCATTTCAACCCTTCCTACCGTGCACTGCAGTGGTTGCATAAGTGATTGCTTTCATTGCTGTGGGAGTCGTGAATATGGGGCGAAGTGTCTAAAATATAATGTGAAATTTACAGTGGCACTGGATTTTAATAAAAAAATTAATTGTGCATTTCAGTCTCTTTGGAACATGATCGACTACAGTGTTCCAGGTTGAAATCAAGAGCAACTTTAGACATGTCTGTAATTTAAAAAATCTGGGAAAATCTCTGAAGGTAATATAATTATTTTGTACAATTTCTAATGTGCAGTATTCTTAGCATCCTTACTTATTACTTGCATAAATTCTTGGTATATTGATTAGTAGATGGCAATCCTTCGTCAATTCCTACTTCTGGCACAAACTGGAATTGATTTCATCTATTGTTTCCACAATAATCAAACCCATCCCTAGTCTTCACTTCCTCACCACTCCCCTTCCCCCTACACACACACATACACACACACACACACACACACACACACTCACACACACACGTACACACACTTTAACTTTGAGGTATTCTTTTCCTTCCTCCTCCTTCAGAACCAACCCTAACTCCCACATGTTTCTTTATTGTTACTCCTAGAAATTGTTGCTGTCTTTCCCGCATCCACTTCCGCCATTCCTATTTATTCTCTCGTTATCTTATCCACATCCCCCTAGTCCTCTCACAATCTCCTTCCCTTCCGCTTTCTCTTACTCTATTCGTAGTACATCTAAACCTGAGAGATTAACGAACTTCTCCATCAATCAGGATTAACATCCCAGTGGGTCCTATTCCTAATTGCTTAATATTTAATATTACAAAAAAAATTTATACCACTCGGTATGTATATATGCATATATAATAAATAGTACGACATTTTAGATCCTATTTCATACTGAAAGAAATACCCATTCGTAAATAATTTCGTGAAAAACTTACATGCAAGATTTATCCTCGGTCAGTGAACTTACGTCGCTTGATATCAACGATTTTTACTCCGTTACTTCAGTTGTATTTATTTATTTATTTATTTATTTATTTATTTATTTATTTATTTATTTATTTATTTATATGTTGGTTGAATGACCCAGGGAATTCGGTTAGAATGGAGTGCACCCTGTGGGGGAACGTCAGTTAGACCATATTACATAGGACAAAGATTTGATTTGTTGTGTTAGATTGTCATTCTTGTGTCATGGTAAATGGAATGGGAAAATACGAAATACTTTCTGCAACAGTGGAAAATTTGTTATATGTTTAATTGGAAGGAGATTATCTGTATCGTAACTAATCATTACTTGATATCAGTACCTAGTTGATGTTATTCGTTTCGAAAATTCAAACATCAGATGATAATTTAAACACAACAGTTTGTTTCGATGTATAAGCTGTATTCAGAAGAAACGTCTTTTACTAAATAGCTAGAATAGTCTTAAGGAAATGAATACAAGAAGCCAAAATGACGTGTTTTGGAGTTTGGATCCTCCAGGTTATTAGTTTGTTTATATTCTGTATTTTTTTCTTTCGCATATTCCGAATGATATTGGTATTATTTAAAATATGTAACCAGTAATCTGGTAATTCCCCCCCCCCCCCCATCCCCCCCCCCCCCCCTCTCTCTCTCTCTCTCTCTCTCTCTCTCTCTTTGGTGATCCAGTAACGTGAATGATTGCAATGTTTTCATTTATTGACCTGTTAAAATCAGAAAGTAGCAAAGAATTCTTTGAGTTGTCTAAAAAGAATATAAATAAATAAATAATAAAAAATACTCCAGTAGCAAGATGCCTTAAGAAGGGTTCTGACGATTGGGAATTATACGTAGATATTTACTTTAGCAGGAGTCAGAATAATAACAAACGCATAAAAAGCGATGAATAAAAACCTAAGATGAATAGTGTTGATGGTTTCGTATTCAATGACCCTCCGTACCTTTTGAGATCTGACCCAAATTGGTATTTTTTCATTTATTTTTTCCATTTATTTTTTACGCCGGATGGAAATAGGTTTCAACATTCCTTGGTGATGCAAAGCGTAATTAATGGGGTTCTGAAGGGATGCAAAACCTCATTGATGAGGTTCAGCAGGGATGCAAAACATTTCATTGATGAGGTTCAGAAGGGATGCAAAACCTCATTGATGAGGTTCAGCAGGGATGCAAAACCTCATTAATTAGGTTCAGAAGGGATGAAAAATTTCGGTGAGACTATTGATACACGTATACAAACTCACGGTGAGGTTGACCGTCAGCAAAGTCTGTTATTCAAGGAAGCCATGTTGATGAATTTATTTAAAAAAAGAAACAAAGATGAATTATATACATAAATGAAAATTGCTTTGAAATGACCTTACAGGATTAATTTATTTTTCAGCATGTTTATTCATTTTATTTCACATATTTCTTTTGGTCTATATATATATTTTATTTTTTAGGCCTAATTTACAAAGGACTCCATGAACCATCCTTTATCTGTAAAGTAACAAAATGTTCTATGTTCGGAGAAAACGATCATATCATTTAACAGTTTCATAAACGTTGCGGAGCTGTAATTAGCTGCCATTTGATTACCCCCTAATTACCTTAAATGATCTTATTGTGTGATAATAAATCACTGTTTCTTTACACTTCGCGAACAGAGGTAAATGCCTCCAGCTAATTGCATTCTTGATTAGTAATTCCACGATGATTGTAAATTGCAAATAATGAAGAGAATTGGGAAGATTATATATATATATATATATACTATATATATATATATTATATATATATATATATATATATATGATTTTCATATATATATATATATATATATATATATATATACATATATATATATATATTATATATATATATATATATATATATATATATATATAATACATATATATATATATATATATATATATATATATATATCTATATATATATATATATATCTATCTATATATATTATATATACTATATATATATATATATATATAGTATATATATATATCATATATATATATATATATATATATGTGTGTGTGTGTGTGTGTGTGTGTGTGTGTGTGTGTGTAAGGGTTACATTTAAAAAAAATGTATTTCCACATTCTGTTGAGTAATGTACAAGATAAAAACTAGGCCAGAGGCCAAGGAGGTCGGGCAAAAGTTTGACGAAGCTTTGGCGTCGCATCTTGGTGTGTAAACACCTGGGGTCAGCAATGTTATGCTGACGTAAAATCAACATGCCTTCTCTGGGAGAATTGTGTTGAGTCCCATGAGAAGTCATACCTACATGACTGACCCAGTTATGTATTGTTAATTCATGTCTGTCTCTTGAGCAGTGTTTGCTCTCCTATGATTTTGTAAAACGAAATGTATACAGACTTCAACTTCCACTCTTCGCTTAAAGACCTATCAAAACCTTCTTTGCATCTCTCCACGATGTAAGATAGAAGAATATATCTTATATTTGTACTCTGTGTTTCAGCGACTCAACCTCTACATCAGAAAGAAGTAATTGAATGAAACTTAAAGAATATCATCACAGTCGATAAGACTGAGTCAAGAACGATGAGTATATACCAACCGACATCTGCTTTGCAGATCAAAAGAACAACTATTGCCTCGTTTGTAAATATAATACGAGAGCACTAATAATATATATATATATATATATATATATATATATATATATATATATATATAATATATATATATATATATGTATGTATGTATAACTGAATCACGAAAGTTAGGAACGTGATTAATCCATAATGAAGATATATGCCACGAAGGAAAAATAAACGAAGGAGTAACTGCGGGACCTTTTGACGTTTCCACGTCCTTTACTAAGCAGATCTGATTAGTAAAGGACGTGGAAATGTCGAAAGGTCTCTTAGTTGCTCCTTCGTTTATTTTCCTTCATGGCATATGTCTTTATATATATATGATATATATAATATATATATATATATATCTATATATCATATATAAATACCTATATATATATATATATAATATATATATATATATATATATATATATATATAAATGTATATATAAAAAAAAATGATATATATATATATATATATATATATATATATATATATATATGTATATATGTATATATATATATAATCTATATATATTAAATAATATATCATTATATCATATATATATATATATGTATGAATATGTATATATATATATAAATATATATATATAATATATATATATATATATATAATATATATATATATATATATATATATATAATATATATATATATATACCTCGTCAAAAGTCGGTATGTACCAGGTGGCACTCATCATTAAGGTTTCCTGTTTTAGAAAATATTTTAGTAGCTACCAAGTAGATATATGTTTCGGGAATTATTCAGCTACAGTGAGTTATGATTGATGAAATTTAGGATGTCAAGCCAAAGCAATTGGGCACCTTTTCGGCCCATTATGCTCCTAAGACAGTGAAAAGGGGGAGTTGGAGTGGTTGGACAGTGAGATAAAGAGATCCATAAGACGGAAGAGACGAAGTAAAAGGATCTGAAAGTAGTAAGAAGTAACAATTAGAGGAGTGACAGCAAGACTGAAGTAGGAAACTGGAATGGAGGTAAAGTAGAGAGCTTAAAAATGGATATAGATAGGGAGCGAGGAGACGTTGCAAATATCCTCTGGTAGTGCCTGCAGTGTACCACGTGAGGTGTAATGACGGCACTCCTCCTCCTCCTCCTCCTCCTCCTCCTCTCCTCCTCCTCCTCCTCCTCCCCGTGATAAAAAGTAATTTAGACTCCAGAACAGGTAAATACAACATATATGAGCAGAACCTCTGTCTCTAGCAAAAATAAATAAATAAATAAATAAATAAATAAATAAATAAACCTAAAAAAATGCAATGGTTTAGAAATGAAACGATGATCACGCCGAAAGAGAAATATGCCAGGGATACTCAGAGATGATTTAGTAGAGCACTAAACAACTTGGGAAATTTCAATAAGAAAAAAGAAATGAACTACGAGAAACGGATCGATATCATTGGCAGACTCAGATCATTTTCTCCAATGCAATGACTGTTTTATGAGATAAATTTGCATTGACAATAACAATAACCATTGTTTGAATTAATCAAATTTATTGTCACATTGGGAAAACTCAGTTGTTAAATGACAGGAATATATATCATTTTTTTTTTATTTAGTTTCATGTTCGATTTTATTTGCCGTCCTCTGGCTTCCTACTGATTGTTCAATTTTATTGTTTTTTATAACATTTCATTGCTTTTGGCTCTGGTAATTGCTATTAATTCAATTAATTCTTTATTTAATCTTAGGTATCCTGGGGATATGATTCATGTACGAGAAGGCACTTTCGGATTTTATTTATGGCTGTGACAATAGTTGAATTATAAACGGGTGGAGGCATGCAACCACACAAACTATATATATATATATATATATATATATATATATATATATATATATATATATATATATATATTTATATATATATATATATATATATATATATATATATATATATATATATATATATATATATATATATATATATATATATATATATATATATATAACGGTCGTGCCTTTGTATAAGAAGGCGACCCGTTGAGTGTTTATTATCTCGCGACTGTTGTACGCAAGCAATGTGGTTCCACTTCTCGTTCTCGTATGAGTGACATCCATGTAGATTTTAGTTTCTTCTTCAGTATAGGGGAGATGACTCAAACTTCTTGAGTTAACTTCAACAACTTTATTACAAACTCCATCACAGGAGTATGGGAAGAGTTGGAAGAGTTACTCGGAATGATTGCTCTCTTGGAGTAAAAGTACTGAACTGGTTTACAAAGTCTGTCACATCAATAGCTGATAATAGCTATCTCAGCATATACAAAATACTAACTTGTGACTCGGAGGTCACGTGTTTCCTCTACAGGTGATAGGTCACCAGCTTCTCATGGAAGGCGCTGTGACCTGTTGTTTTACAAGATATGCTAATGTTGACACAGGCAAATGCAAACCAGGCCCTGCAAGCATCGCATGGCATGGTCTAGTTTTTACGTCTTGTTATTCAACATTTTATCACTCTCCTATCTCGCCTGTGACCCCTTGGGTCATGGCTAATTACAGATATGGAAAATATCTGTTATTAAAATGTATTCATTACATATATATATATATATATATATAAATACTATATATATATATATATATATATATATGTGTGTGTGTGTGTGTGTGTGTGTGTGTGTGTGTGTGTGTGTGTGTGTGTGTTTGTTATATATATATATATATATATATATATATATATATATATATATATATATATATATACATACACATATATATACTACAACTGTGCATGGGAAACCAAACCGACTCTTACAAAACAAGGCAGGAAGTAAAACAAAACACAGAGAAAATAAAGTCAAATTGGTGTTGGTACGAATGTAAACGGAACCTGGAATCCGAGAGAGCGTTCTCACCCGAAGTGAAGTGTCATTGTTTACCGCCATTTAAAGAAAAGGATTGAATGGCTCAAAAAGGGGGTCGGGTACGGAGTGAGGTTTCAGATACTATTGTTAAGCAAATAGAGAGAAAGAGAGAGAGAATATATATATATATATATATATATATATTTATATATATATATATATATATATATATATATATATACATATATGTCAATATCGTCCACAGGAGAAAAGAGAATAAAAGACTCTAGTAGCTCGATAATTTCGCCTTCCACCAGGCCTCTTCAAGAGCTTTATTTTAACTAAACAGAACAGAATGAGCATTACAAAAATTCATAAACACATTCCCACTGGAAAAAAAAAATAAAATTAACATAATTGTTAAAGTAAAAATTAGGTTGTTTAAATCATAAACAAATGATCAAATCAGCAATTCAAACAGGTTAAATGAGAGAACTATTCAACGATTTGATGAATGGTCATTTAAACTTTTCTCTGAATTTGTACTGTTGGGAAACAATATGAAGAAATAAAGGGTCCAATTTATATATGCCCTGACTTATATTAAAGTTATTTTGTTTGCTAAAACATATGCAAGCTGCTATTAACAAATTTCTTGCAATCATATCTTTTTCTTTGAATGTCTCTGTTTTTGTTCCAAAGGATAGACAGCCACCCATTTTGTACATG
>NC_087211.1:68385462-68390462 GCF_015104395.2 Macrobrachium nipponense | reverse complement strand
AAGCAAACGTAATTTACTACCGACCCCCTAAAGACAAGACCAGAGACACACCCAACAATAAAATCAAAAATTCCCCACCTGGAGACGATTAAGAGAGTAACTCACACCCTTGGGAAATCCAACCCTTTTGCATTTACCTACCCAAATACCTTAGCCAAATCCCTGATTAACGTCCAACAAAAGACATCGCCCAAAGACTCTGGGGTATATGAGATCCCATGCCAGGACTGTGACCAATCTTACATCGAATTTACAGGTAAATCACTTCCCAGAGATTAATACAAACACAAACGGTCAGTTAGGTATGGACAACAGAACTCGGCTATTTTCAATCATATAAATGAACATAACCATAGAATAAACTGGAATATGTCACGTGTAATTTATAGCAGCAACTGCCGGTACAAGAGTCAAATGATGGGAATCGGCCTTAATAAAAGAGAGCAGGTAATGAACATCTCAAAGGGAATTGGACATCAGACATCGTCGACGCAGTGTTCATTCAACCAACGCTTAAGAAGATTAAAGGAAGATTATCACGGGAGGGGTGACCTAAAATTGGTACTTACGTGGACGATCCTCTTCGGTATAAATACCACCTTTTCTGTAAACTTTCTCATTCATAGACCTGAAGAGAGAGAACAGCAGTCTCTGAAAATAGTACTTTTCTCTCTACATTTTGGGTTTTTATGGGCTCCTTTTATTAGATGGAATTCTGTTGTTACAGAACACTTTTACCAGTCATTGTCACCCATTATGGAATTCAACCGCCTTTCCACGATTCTTCACTCAATTCCAGAAGTCAAGCAGTTTTCCGCAAGTTTGAAAAAGAACTGAACAGACTACACCCGGCTGAAAAACCAAAACACTTTTTGGAAGAATGCCTCAAAGAACAAGTACTTTCCAAAATGTACGGATTCGGGAGATGGACTCTGCAATCAAACCCCTTCCCTCTATCACACAAGATTTTCCTGGAAGAAAGAATGCACAATACGAGAAACGACATCTTCGTGCTACGCAGAGTGATATATGGAACTCAATCTAATCTTCGACCTCCTCACTACGGACCACGTATACAGGTATCTGATTTCATTCTGTTCCGACATTGCTGCCTATAATAGCGTGACTCATTCCAACAGACTTTTACGCAAGTTAAATAACCTAATAGATAATAGCGCATGGAATAATCTTGAACAACAAGACAAAGTTTTTAAACTTATCCAACAACCCCCTTACTGTAAATCAACATTTAGTTTTAAATTTAGGCTTATCCTTTGCCCTAATGCCAGACCGCAAAACAACCTAGACTTCATAGTGGCTTTTGATAAATTCATATCCGACAAAAACTACAGCCGTGAAGAGATATGTTTAAAAAGGAGTGTTACTAAATGCTTTAACTGACCTTCATAAGAAATATCCTGTTCCCCGCAGATTCATGATAGCCATCCACTCGCTAAAAAAAGTTAGATGTTATAATAAGTAGATACCGACAAAGACGGCAAAATTGTAAATAGGACAAAGACTTCTACCTCGACAAAATCAACCAGCTCCTTAGCGACACAAATACTTACGAAAAACTGACGAAAAATCCCCTCCAGAACGTTCCCACAGAATTTTTTCGGAAAGATTAATTGGCCAAGACAAAAAGAGTATTGAACTATTAGAGAAATTTAAAGTAATTAATCCTAAATTACCCTACTTTTTTTATGGTCTTCCCAAAACTCACCAAAGACAATCTTCCATTCAGACCCATCGTTTCATGCGCCGGAGCTTTCAATTACAATTTCTAAATGGTTAGCTGGCCTCCTTTCTCCTTTTTAGGCACTTTTTCTCCCAGTCACATCAAACATTCGGAAGACTTTTGTCACAAATTCAGAGAAGCACATATACCACTTCACAACATAAAACTTTTAAGCCTTGACGTAGACTCCCTATTCACAAAAGTACCAGTACAGGACGTTCTTCAGTTTTTAAGGGAAAAATTATCCCCCTATTCAGATCATTTCCCTTTGGCACTTGACAAAATAATAAAGTTAGTTGAATTATGTGCATCTAATAACGTATTTTCATTCGGGGAATCATTCTACAAGCAAAAATTCGGGTGTAGTATGGGTAGTCCTTTAAGTCCTATTTTAGCCAATCTGTACATGGAATACTTTGAAACTACAGTAATAAATGCAATAAAACCCAAAAACATGCTGTGGATGAGATACGTGGATGACATACTAACATTTTGGGATAATAAGTGGGGTAATTTTAATTAATTCCTCTCAAAATTAAACGCATTATGTGCCCAGCATCAAATTTAAAGTTGAATGGGAAACAGACAACAAAATTCCTTTTCTTGATGTTTTAATAATCAGAGACACGACAGAATACAAATTTACCTATACAGAAAACCAACGTTCTTCATCTTTCATATATTCATACTTTCAGCTATCATGACAATACTATCAAGATAGGTCTAGCCAGCAACCTATTCCTAAGAGCCTTACGAATTTGTTCCCCAGATTTCCTGGAAAAAGAATTTGAACTAATTCGCAAGCAACTTTCACTCTTTAAAGTATCCTGACCATATAATTGAGAAAGCAATTCAAAAAGCAAACGTAATTTACTACCGACCCCCTAAAGACAAGACCAGAGACACCCACCCAACAATAAAAATAAAATTCCCCACCTGGAGACGATTAAGAGAGTAACTCACACCCTTGGGAAATCCAACCCTTTTGCATTTACCTACCCAAATACCTTAGCCAAATCCCTGATTAACGTCCAACAAAAGACATCGCCCAAAGACTCTGGGGTATATGAGATCCCATGCCAGGACTGTGACCAATCTTACATCGGATTTACAGGTAAATCACTTCCCCGAGATTAATACAAAACACAAACGGTCAGTTAGGTATGGACAACAGAACTCGGCTATTTTCAATCATATAAATGAACATAACCATAGAATAAACTGGAATATGTCACGTGTAATTTATAGCAGCAACTGCCGTACAAGAGTCAAATGATGGAATCGGCCTTAATAAAGAGAAGCAGGTAATGAACATCTCAAAAGGGAATTGGGACATCGGGACATCGTCGACGCAGTGTTCATTCAACCAACGCTTAAGAAGATTAAAGGAAGATTATCAGCGGGGGTGACCTAAATTGGCTTACTTGTGGACGAATCTCTTGGTATAATACCACCTTTTCTGTAAACTTTTCTCATTCATATACCTGAAGAGAGAGGACAGCAGTCTCTGAAATATAGTACTTTTCTCTCTACATTTTGGTGTTTTTATGGGCTCCTTTTATTAGATATATATATATATATATATGAGAGAGAGAGGAGATTGCTTGAGTTCCATGAGGATCAAAAGTTGTTTCAGATGTTTTATGAAACTGCACAAATTGAAACACTTAAAAAATTTGTATTAATTTCTAAACTTAAGTTCCACTTTATGGCGCCACGGAGTGGCGTCGATGTGTGGCGGGCTTTGGCTTCCCATTGGGTTCCATTGTGTATAAGCTGTGGCGGGGATCAGCGACAGCTCGGCACATTCACTCGCCACAGACGCTCGTGTTCTCGACATAGCTTATAGACAATGGAAACCTATGGGAAGCCGCATACCCGCCACACACCGATGCCACTCTGTGGCGCCACAGAGTGGGTCGCGTAGGCACTCCTCCTAGCCTGATTCTTGAAGTGTACCTTATCGCATAATTGATTTGTTTAGGTGGAAATCGAATCGTGTCGACAAAAATGAGTCCCCAGGATATTGTCAATGTGTCTTTTTATAATGTCCTCACCTTCCTGACAAGGTTGCCTAACAAACCTTTGATTCAAGAGTTCATAGGACGTAGAAATTCATACACACAATAAAAAAAATCAATCAGTCATTTCTGTCTCTATGTCACAATCTATAATACTTTAAAGAAAGTGTTCAAGCACATTAAGAGAATACGCAATCAGCAAAACATAAGACTCTTTGATTCGTTCACATCGTAGACAAAGCAAGAAATTTCTTTTTCAGTAAGACATGTTAAAACATAATCTTAAAATAATCGAGTATTACTACATAGTTGCATAATAGGAATAATTGGACGAAAGCAGACGAAATCCATTTAGAATATAATGAAAATTTGTGAAATATCAAGTAATTTAAACATTTCTTCCCCGCAGGGAATAATGCCGTTAATGCATAAGCGGGGTGCACTTAGGCATTATTAAAGGTTCTTTCCAGCGTGCCTCTGGCCCCCAGCTGCAACCCCTTTCGTTTATTTAACTGTACCTCCATTCATATTCTCTCTCTTCAAAATTCCTTTTCCACCCTCTCCTGCGAGGTTTTCGTCATGTTACACCTCTCAGTCCTATGAAAAGTCAATGTTCGTTTCTGCCCTGAATGACCTCGTAGGTCCCAGTGCTTGGCCTTTGGCTTAAATTCTGTATTCAATTCAATATAAACATTCCTTTGTTGAATGATTACGACTCGAGTAGTTACACACAAAAGCAAACTACGCGCGTAAAGACCCAAAACCACACATTCACGAATAAGAATCGGCGCTTGTAAACGAGGCAAACGACTTGTTTGCCAGCGTTATTCAGATTCATCCCAGAAGCGTCTCTTCCTCGCATTCTGAGAATTTCATTACGGGAATTTCTAATCGTATAAAGCGGTCCTTTATGAATAAGTAATTCACATTGGGGGGAAGAATTCGGTGTGTTTGATATTCCGCGGGAGAATTCGTATGAATCTACGGCGTGTACGCATATATGAATGCGAATGGATACTTACGGACGTTTTTTACGTAAAATACTAAGCTTGCAAACGTAAAGTTATGTTTATATATTCAGTCATATTAATCTTGTTAAATATAGACTTTATAAGAAAAAAATACCAAGCTGGTTTATATTCAGTTGTTTGAATCTCGTTGTCGTATATAGATTTTATAAGTAAATACCAAGCTGGAAAAAATTAGATTATATTTACATATTCATGAAGCATAGACTT
>NC_087211.1:68373975-68381475 GCF_015104395.2 Macrobrachium nipponense | reverse complement strand
TTGCAGACAAACGATGTGCCTGGCTGTGGTAGAACTTGGAAGTCCTTCAAGCTTGCAATTTTGCTCCGTTGCGCAATTTTCCTAAACATGTGACCGAGCTACTCCCCCCACGTGTCCTGGTAGACTGAGAGAAGTTCTCCTACCCTTGTGTTTCCTGGACCTCTGTCAATTTATGTAAATACAGTGCTTTTAAAACTAGAGTCCAGCTTTTATGTAAAAATTCCTCCCTCTTCAACATTTTTTTTTCTTGTTCAATCCCCTCGTCCTCTAGTCAAGGCCTAAATCTTCAATGTAAGTGTATTTTCTGGGAGGAGACGAGGTGGAATTTTGAATAATTTCGTTGTAGCGATTGTTAAGCTAAAATCACGAAAGAAATGAATCTGAATTCCTTAATATTTTTATGAGCAAACGAAGGCAAGGTTTCCAAATTCTCCACAACAGGAATAAGGTAAATTTTATTCTATTTTCTAGTATCTGTGTAGAACTAGTTATTCTAGTTAGGGATATATAAAATCTGACTGCCTTTGTAGCGATAGAAAAGAGACCACGTGTAGGCTGATAAACCCCAGATCGAGAGAGAAATTAATGTTATGTGCCATTGCATGAAGAACAGAGGTTAGGGAGTAAGTTTCAAAACGAAAATATCTGCTAGTTAATTGCAAATTCCGCGTTGTAAAGGTATTTTCGTGTGTTATTTTTTTATGTGAAACAAAGAGCACTAGCTCTCTCTCTCTCTCTCTCTCTCTCTCTCTTCTCTCTCTCTCTCGCTGGCGAACCTCGCATGTCTAAACGGGATAGGACCTTTAAATCCTCCAGCCACGTGGCCCGAAACCTATCCCGATCCCGCTCCATCCATTAACAAAAGATAGACGAGTCAACCAGTCGGAAACGCAAAAGCATTGTGTTACCGTAAAACATTCTTAACGTTAGGATAAGCAAAATTAAAGGTAAACGTTTTCTTTTCGTTATTCTCTGTGCAGAAAGTAATCAAATAAGGGCAAATACTTTTGCATGCCGAACAAGGGCCAGCCCGACCTCGAATGCATCTGCGATTCATTCTTCCTTATCTCGTCTAGACAGGCCGCATGCGGCCAAATTCTCTGGGGTTTTAAGTTCGCAGACAGTAGGGTTTTAAGTTCGCGAGAGCGGGGAAAAAGAAAGGGGATGGGTAAAGGGCAGTGTATTTATAGCGTTAGAGAGGTTATTCTGGGTCTTCTGAGCAAAACTAGGTTCAAGGGATTGCTGTTGGGTAGGCAAGAAAAGAATATTAATTTTGTATTAATTCCCGTCTCCATCCTCGAGATGATATCTATTAAAAAACAAACAAAAGGGAGATCCCACAACCATTTGTTTTTTTTATCAACTGTATTTGCCACGTTTTGACGTGAGGATTCCGTGAATTCCGTGATCAGATTTGTTTGTACAAACCCGTAATTGCGTTGAGTTTCCGCATATATGTTCTTTATTTGCCACATTTTCACGTAAGGATTCCGTGACCAAATTTTTTTTTATTACAAACCCATATTTGCGTTACTTGCGTTGAGTTTCCACATTTACGTTCTTTATTTCCCACGCTTTCACATGAAGATTCCGTGAATTCCGTGACCAGATATTTTTTTTTCTATTACAAACTCGTAATTGCGTTGAGTTTCCGCATTTTCGTTCTTTATTTCCCACGCTTTCACGTGAGGATTCCGTGAATTTGTGACCAGATTTTTTCATTTATTTACAAAATCGTGATTGCGTGAGATTCCGCATTTACGTTATTGTCACGTTTCACGTTGAGTTTCCATGAATTTCGTGACTAGATTTTTGTTTTTTTACCTTTTTCCTTACAAATCCGTACGAGCGTTGAGTTTCCGCCTCTACGAAATCACCTTGCTACCTTTTCACGTGAGGATCCCGTGAATTTCATGTCTGAAATTTCATTTTCCCTTTTACCATACAAACACATATTGGCGTCGAGTTTCCGCCTCTACAAAATCCTTTTGCTACCTTTTCACGTGAGGATTCCATGGATTTCCAGGGTCATTCGTTCTATTTTACGAAATTTATTACCAAATCCATTACCGGCGTCGAGTTATCCGCCGAACTGTAAACTACAGAGATTCTACGGCGTGAGTTTTCCGCCGTGCTATGCACCAGTAGTAACTGTGTTTGCAGGTATTTACAATCCTTGCCAGGTCTGCGTCGAGCATTTCCGCATACCTCTGGCGACATTTGCTGATTTTGCAACCACTTTCCACCCTATTATTCTCAGGCTAGTATACTAGCGTTTTACGGCTGAGGAGATGGCCAGTAATGCAGCACTGGAGGAGGCTAAGGCCTTCACAGAAGCTGGACGAGCCCTGGGGCTGGAGAGCACAAAGCTGATCAATTGGGTGAATGATAAGCTGAAGGAAGCAGCCCAAGAGAGAGCAACCGAACGGGAGAAGGAGAGGGAAGCACAAGAAAGAGAGAAGCAGCTGAAAGAGAAGCACAAGACAGAAGAGAAGCAGCTGAAAGAGAAGTGCAAGAAAGAAGAGAAGCGGCTGAAAGAGAATTTCAAGCTGCTGAAAGGGAGAAAAGAAGGGCACATGAACTGGCTATGGAAGGCCAGAGTGCCACCCTGGCACCCACGAGTCCCACGCCTCCTGCGCCCTCTCACCTCCACAGCATGGGTGGCCTCATTAGTGCTTGGGACGATAACGAACCCGACACCTGGCTCGATCATATCGAGCAGGTGTTCGGGAACTTCAATCCAACCCCTCAGGAAGTGGCCCTCCTCCTTGGCAAGCATCTCGCTGGCAATGGCCGGACTGCATTCGAGGCCCTTCCCTTGAATGAGCGACACGATCTCGCCCGCGTCTGAGAGGCAATCCTTGGGGCTTACGAATTGACCCCAGACCGGTGGAGGCAAAAATGGAGGACTATGCCCAAGGAGGCTAACCAGACATGGACAGAGTGGGCAGCCAAGAAGACACCGGCACTCCGTAGGTGGACGAAGGCGTCCAATGCAACATCTGTTGAGGAGGTCTTAGAACTCTTTCAATTAGAAGACTTTCTTCCTACGCCCTCCCTTGATCTTGCCACCCATTTGGTGGACAAGACCCCTAAGACTCTTGTGGAGTGCTGTAAATGGGCGGATACCTATGATACCCACCATCCATTTCAGATCTCTTTAAAGAAGAAAATACGTCCTGCTCTCCCCCTCACTCCTGCTGCCACCTCTCAGCCTAGCCAGCACCCCAATAACCTTCCTCGGAAACCTGTGTGTGGGCATTGCAACAAACCAGGTCACACCACAGAGTAGTGCTTCTCAGCAAGCTTCTGCCACTCCTCGAAATGGACTACCCAGCCATAATAACAAAAACAACGGTCATTGGAACAGAAACAACAGGCCCAGGCCTGATTTCAGCAAAAGTTTCTGTGAAACATGAAGAGTGCATGGGCACACTGCTGCCTGGGCGGGATGCCCCAAATAAGCTCCTGTTTCTGCCATTGCAATGGCTGTGACAAATCCATCCACCCTAGGGCCCCCTGCTCAGGCCCCCATATTTGTCGCACCTCCAAGAGGTCGCTATCCTGCCCACCATGTCCGAGCTTTCGACGACACTGGTGCGCAAGTCTCCATCATCTGAGAGGATAAAATTCCTTACGGAGCTAAGGTTGATAGGCATCAGTTCGTGATGATAGAGAGCCTCAACCATGCCAAAATGTTCCTACCTACTGTCTGGTTGAGAGTCACACGACCGTTCGAAGATATGTACCATGGCAGTAGCAAACTATATACCAGGAGGTTATGATGTCCTGCTAGGACAAGATTTTAAGTCTCCTCCTGACTTTATACCGTATCAGGGCCACCGCCCTCACATAGCTCCAGACCTTTTTCATGGGCCTCCAATGACTACCTCTTCACAGCCAGTGCCACTTGAAGGTGCCAGGCTCCATCTCTCATGAATGTTGAGCCACGTTCGAGTCCTTCCACTAAGTCAGATCCGGCCTTAGTGCCAGTGCCAGGGCCAGACTCGAGTTTTCCTTCTGGAGCTCTCATTCCCGGTCGCTCTCCCTCAGCCGCTTTGGCCCAACTACCCATGCCGACAGTCAAGGAAGAGCCAATTCCAATACGAATCCTCCAGGACACCCATGAACATAGTGGACACTCCACCAATGGTGCCGCCTCGCAGCCCGCCCCAGAGTCGGTCCTCCCCAAGGGTAAGCCCATCCCGAATACCATTACCTCATCCAATCCCCCTCCGTCAGCAGCGAACAGGTCTCGGAGTAATGACTCTGCCGAAGAACTCGGGGGACCGAGCCACACAGCATTAGGCACGGGGACGAGTGCCAAGGCTCCAGTTGTCGCAGCAGCTGGAGCAGATGCCCCTTAGGAATTTTCAAAGGTCTTGGATCCTCCAAGGCCCCCCATGGCATCGTAAAACCGACCTTGGAGAGGTCTAAGGAAGAAGGGAAAAGGGTGTCGAGGTTCACAAACCTTACGAGAGCCAATAACCTCTCTGTTCTAGTGCTTGGCACAGTGCCACCCTCTTATAGATAATTCTGACCCTCTCCATCCAGAAGAGAGTGCCAGACTCTCCTACTTCTACTTCTTTCTGACCCTTTCGTAACTTTCTTCTTTCCTTTTGCATTGTCTGTATCTTATCTTCCTTGGTTTCCTTTATTCATATTTACTGCCTCGTGGCTTTTGTTGTATATTATATGCCCTGCTTAGGCAGAGCCAAACTGCCAGCTACCCTGGCCTTGTATAAATTAGTACTTCTTTATGAACTACTGTCGTAAAAGTGCCACAATTGGCACAGTGCCCTATTCTAGGCACTTCGAATTCCATTTAACTTGGGGAAGTTTTAGCCAGCAAACGTTGCTATAGCTTAAAGATAATTTCGAAGCCTGGCTCGTTTATACATTAGTTGGTTAGCTGTTCTGATTTAGTGTTATTCCCTAGTCTTTATATTTTGTGAGATTGACGTTGTTTTGATCAAATTTACATTTTATTTTCTTGTCTGTGTGTGTTGTCTTATTTAATCCCTACGAAGAATTACTTCATTAATTTACCCCTTGTTAGTGCACTAATGTTAGTGCTGATATAATTAATAGGGTCAGACGTCGTCTTGTTACGAGACAAAGTAACTTCACGAAACCATAGGGCCATTAACACACCTGAACGTGTCATATCGATCCATTAGGGTAGACAGATAAGATGTGTTACCCTGAACAACTGAGTTAGTAGTATTATGTAGGATGTAACTTACCTGTAGGTCTAATTGAATATAGAACCACTTATTGTTGTTCATTGTTATTCTCAGTGAGGCATTATATTTTAAGTATATTCGAATATTGAAAGTTAATATTTAGTCAAGTCACACTTCATTTTACTCAATTATCTGCCTGTCGAGTAAGACTTCATGAAAATTATAATTGGCAGATTTTGAATATTGCTTATATTATAAGTCCACTCAAGGGAGAATGGAATGCTCAGTAATCTATATTGCAATTGGTCCTTGTTTCTAGGTTGTCTTGTCCATTCCAACCCATCCAGGGTTGAAATGTCCTCTAGAATGGGGAGTTGTTCAAGATTTACCTAGAAACAAGGAAAGAAATAATCTTTAACCCAAGTTTAATGCATCTATTTTTTACAAATTGCCCCTTCCACTTGGAAAAGAACCCATTCTCCCTTTTTCTTTTGAAAAGCTATCCTCTTCTCTCATTGGTGCTTAGAATTACCCCCTACAGAGTGACATCTTTAAAAGGCCTTGGATCTAGGAGAAGAGACCTAGGCTAAGTCAGATCACTGGCCCCTTACCAGACGCTGCTGCCCCCACCTCCCCCCTTCCTCGGCCTGCTTTCCATGCTTTGGGAAGCCCAAGTATATTTTTAAAGTCCATAGTGTCCAGACTTAGAGAAGAAAACATCCTGCATCCTCATTAAAGGTACTGTAAGGGAAATTCCATTTCAACCAGGGAATTGTTTTATCTTTTTCTGTATTTCATTTCATTTTCCAAGGCAACTTGTGCAGTGTTTCATTCCCCTTCGCCATCTGGGCTCAATTCTGTAATTACTCCCCTTTGGTACCAGTAACATCCCCCTTGTGAATTAAAGCTACGAAATAGTTTCTGCTGTGTAAATTTCCCAGTCATTTCATTTCCCCCTGAGTGGCCTTTTGATTGATAGAAACAGTGAGTAGAGTTCGCCCCACGTGTGCCCTGCCTCATACCTATGCCCCTCTACTTGCAGACAAATGCTGTGCCTGGCTGTGGTAGAACTTGGAAGTCCTTCAAGCTTGCAATTTTGCTCCGTTGCTCAATTTTCCTAACCACGTGACCGGGCTGCTCCCCCCACGTGTCCTGGTAGACTGAGAGAAGTTCTCCTACCCTTGTGTTTCCTGGACCTCTGTCAATTTATGTAAATACAGTGCTTTTAAAACTAGAGTCCAGCTTTTATGTAAAAATTCCTCCTTCTTCAACCTTTTTTTTTTTTCTTGTTCAAACCCCACGTCCTCTAGTCAAGGCCTAAATCTTCAATGTAAATGTATTTTCTGGGAGGAGACGAGGTGGATTTTGGAATAATATATATACGCACAAAAGAGAGCTTTCGAGAACCTGCTCGATTCTTCCTTTTACTTGAAAAGGAGAATCGAGCAGATTTTCAAAAGTTCTCGTTTGTATATATATTTTTAAAATATATATCGATATCTACACTATTGCGAATTTCTTCGCCATTCTAGTGATTCATGAGGTTTTTGTGAATAACAACAACAACAACAATAATAATAATAATAATAATAATAATAATAATAATAATAATAATAATAATAATAATAATAATAATAAAGTACACATGCACAATGAATGATGAAATGTTAGTTAATTTCTTTATTATATAGAAATTATTATGTAGAAACTGACGTCATGAAAGTCATATTCCCTGTATAAAATGAGGAGAGATGAAAAATAAAAGGAAGCGTTTATACCATTAATATCTGGGCTTTCAGGCTGAAATAACTGAAAATCATTCACATGAACATGCTTCTCTTCATTAGACTTCGTTTGTTTTAAACAATTGTCTCTTCTCTTGAAGAAGTCATTTTTATGATTTATGGAGATTAATGTTCTCACTTTGATTAATCATATATTTTGGATTTCTTTATTTAAACGATAAAACTACATAATTCGCGTTTCCTGACCACAGCAACCCGACTCAAGATGATAAAAATAGAAAGTAACATTACAATACACTTTACATTAAAAATAATTCAGAGACTAGAATGTCTATAAAAAAATTATAATCCTGTAAATTATTGGGATGCAGTGAATTTATTTCCTTTTAATTATATCAAATTTAGACTTTTTTAAAAGATGGAAAGTTACAGTTAAGACAAAATCATGAGAAGATGATGGCTAATATTAGTGTTCACAATGTCTAGACAATGGCTACAAGTATCAGGATACAGTAAATCTATCATATCTCAGTAATCACGTAAGCATAAACAATCTTATGGTCGATCAA
>NC_087211.1:68356475-68363975 GCF_015104395.2 Macrobrachium nipponense | reverse complement strand
TGGTCCCCTAACGATGTTTCTTAAGAATGGAAAACATATGCACACAAAGTTCTATTATTCATATTCTGCCATTACTGTGTTGACATATCATTAGAGCTTCCTTGGCATCGATTAAGGTAAATAATTAAGATTAAGTTTGTCATCTAACAGCATGAGCTAACGAGATTATAAATGAAAATGTCCTTTCTTAACTGTTCAATAAATTATATCAAGGTCTTGCAGGTATCTATAAACAAATTCATAAATGTTAGCGCGAAAACTTTATGAACATCGTCTTTCTACAATTTTTACTCTCCGTTTTGACTGTCTCATATTAATTTACACAGTCAGAATATGAATCATTCCAACTACGGTACCTGGACAAGCATTATCATTATTATTATTATTATTATTATTATTATTATTATTATTATTATTATTATTATTATTATTTTACAGGCAAACTCTGATACCATAGTTATAAAAGTCAATAACGGTCTCTCTCTCTCTCTCTCTCTCTCTCTCTCTCTCTCTTGTAGCGAGCTTTCGTCTGGAGCTGCCGCCAGACGTCCTGTAGACTAGGAAGTTGAGGTTGGACTGCCTCTGGTATGGTGTCCTTCCTCCTTATATCTGGGGCATCAGCAGGGGTCTGCCCATGCCGATCTCCTGGAGGATGTCTGGCAGCTTCAGACGAAAGCTCGCTACAAGAGAGAGAGAGAGAGAGAGAGAGAGAGGGGGGGGGGCTATTATTATTATTATTATTATTATTATTATTATTATTATTATTATTATTATTCAGATGATGAACCTTATTCATATGCAACAAGCAAACAAGGGCTATTGACTTAAAATTCAAGCTTCCAACGAATATGGGAAATATAATTTTTCAGTAAAAAACATGTAAACAAACAAGTTAATAAATATATTAAACAAATGTAGGTAAACTGTTATATTACAAGGAGAATTATTTAAGGTTATATCACTGTACTGCATCTACGCTAGAACATTTGAGGTACGAATTGCACAACATTTGCTAAAGTTAGACGTTTACGTCAATCGACGTTAGAACTAAAATGATTCCAGCACGACCTCCCCCTGGAAATGTCATGTGGCGCGCGGATCGGAATTAAATCCAGACCTCAGGTGTCTCTGCGCTCTGGTGGGAACTGCTTTGATGACAGGAGGGAATAGAGTCTCCTTTGACAGAGGTGAAGCTTCATTGTGTTCCATTAAAATGGAAAAGGGAAATACTCGGTTCATAAATATGTTGACTGCGACCACCTTTGAAGTTGGTACGCTACCTTTCCAGGTGTTTAATACAACAACAACAACACTACTACTACTACTACTACACTACTACTACTACTACTACTACTACTACTAACTAATAATAATAATAATAATAATAATAATAATAATAATAATGTGAAGAGATATACAATGGTGTAGATGGCAATATTATATATATATATATATATATATATATATATATATATATATTATATATATATATATATATATATATATATATATATAGTATATATATATATATATATATATATATATATATATATATATATATAATATATATATATATATATAATATATATATATATATATATATATATATATATATATATATATACTATATACACAAAAGAGAGCTTTCGGAAACCTGCTCGATTCTCCCTTTTCCTTGAAAAGAAGAATCGAGCAGGTTCTTGAAAGCTTTTTTTGTATATATATTTCTAAAGTATATATTGATATCTACACCACTGTGGATTTCTTCGCCATTCTAGTGACACATGCTATTATGAGATATTTATGAATAATAATAATAATAATAATAATAATAATAATAATAATAATAATAATAATAATAATAATAATAATAATAATAATAATTAATAATAATAATAATAATAAAGTACGCTTGCACAATGAATGCTGAAACGTTAGTTAATTTCATTATTATATAGAAATTATTACAATGAAAATTACGTCATGGAAGTCATATTCCATATTTAAATGAGAGATGAAACATAAAAAAGGAGGCGTTTATACAATCAATATCTGGGCTTTTAGGCTAAAATAACTGAAAATCATTCACATCAACAGGCCCCTCTTCATTAGACTTCGTTTCTTTTAAACAATTGTCTCTTCTCTAGTTGTCATTTTTATGATTTATGGAGATTCATGATTAATTATATATTTTGGATTTCTTTATTTAAACGAGAAAGTACATAATTCTCGTTTCCTGACCACAGTAACCTGACTCAAAATAATAAAAATAGAAAGTAACGTTACAATACACTTTAATTTAAAAATAATTCAGACACTAGAATGTGTATTAAAAAAATCTAATCCTGTAAATTATTGGGATGCAGTGAATTTATTTCCTTTTAATTATATCAAATTTAGACTTTCTTCTTAAAAGATGGAAAGTTACAGTTAAAGACAAAATCATGAGATGAAGATGGCTAATATCAGTGTCCACAAAGTCTAGACAATGGCTACAAGTATCAGGATACAGTAAACCTATCATATCTAAGTAATCACGAAAGCATAAACAATGTTATCGTCGATCAAACTTCCATTTAATTCCTAGATAAAGCCGAAATACTCGTTACCTGAGAATATCTCTATCATTCAGTACCTAAAACACATGATAAAACAAACGGAAAAACGAAAGAAGAAACGCAAACGACGAAATAATTACGCAATGATCTCACCTGACCTCAGTTCTTCAACAACGGAAGGTGATGAAAACAAAGTCATGAATAAAACAAGTGAATCTTATCGAGGCATCGCTTTTTTTTGGTGGCCACACTTGTCTGCCTTAATTGCATAATTAGTGCATTTTGAGGGTGATTCTCCGAGCTGATTATGAAAGTTGGCAGCTATTCCGAGTCTGTTTCGCAATTCCTTAGTTTTTATTTAATTAATATTTTTTCTGAGACTGAAGTTCGCGTTATCTCAAGTGTGGAGGCTCCCTGGTTGTGTGACCTTGACACCTGATGTTGAAATTATAAAAGGTGGATCCTTGATTAAGCAGGAACTGTATTAGCACATACGTACATACATACAAGCATACTTACGTACATACATAAGTATACATGATATATATTATAAACATATGTATATGAGTACAGATGTATACCACTCCCAATATAGACACGCACATACTCATTATATATATAATATATACAAAACATTTATATATAAATATATATATATATATAATATATATCTATATCATATATATATATTATATATATATATATAATATATAAAATATACGTATAAATAATATAATATATATATATATATATATATATATATATATATATATATATATACGTATTAATATATAATTATAATAAATATATAATATATATATACATTATATATATATATATATATATATATATATATATATATATATAATATATATATATATATATATAGCTTGATGATAAATAACAGTGCCAAGACCAGGAAGAACATTCTTTATTAAACGAGCTTTCGAGGTTTAAAACCTCATCTTCAGGCTGAGAAAATGACAAGGATGAGAAAATCACTAAAAATTACATTAAAATGAATTTAACAAAAGAGGAAAAGGATGTTCTTTCTCTTGGTCTTGAGTTTGCCTTGACTCCCATGAAATTCAATTTCTTTAAGTACTTTTTAAGTTTTGAAAAACTGTGTTCAACTTTAAAAAACTGTGACATTTGTGGTAGTGAAACCCTTATTTCTATTTTTAACAAAATTTCTGTAATTGCAAATGAGACCTTTCAAAATTTTAATCGTAGAAAGGAGGGTGACAATCAGTTAAATAAAGAGAGAATCAATATTTTACGCAATCTTAAGAACGATGATAGTATTGTTATTACAAAACCAGATAAAGGTAGGGGTGTTGTATTGATGAATAGGTCTGATTATTTACATAAAATGAATGAAATACTCTCTGACAATACAAAATTTAGGTTGTTAAATGTAGATATTGCGAGTCACATTTTGAAATTAGAAGACAAATTAAATAGGATGTTAAGAAGTTTGAGGGATAAGATTGGGGAAGTTACCTATAGTAATTTATTTGCTTCAGGGTCAAAGCCCGGTTACATGTATGGTCTACCTAAGGTTCATAAAATAGGAAACCCATTGAGACCCATTATATCCTCAATTGGCACTTTTAGCTATTACTTGTCAAAGTTTCTGGTTCCAGTTTTAAAACCTCTAACTTTTAGTAAGTTTAATGTCCCAAATTCTTCCAAGTTTTGTCAAAGATTGTGTTCTTTCGATTTTAACCAAGATGTTGTGATGTACCTGCTCTTTTCACGAATATCTCATTAAAAGAAACTACTGACATTATTCTTAATAATATATGTGAAAACCACATAACAACTTTTGGACTTAGTAAAGTAGATTTGCGAAAATTATTACAATTGGCTACAACTGATGGCATTTTTACTTTTGATGGTAAATTATATAATCAAATAGATGGAGTTGCTATGGGAAATTCCCTTGGACCTGTATATGAAGATGTTTCATGGGTTATTGTGAAGATTTGGATGTCTGAATGCCCTGTTGCTTTTAAACCCTTGTATTATCGTAGGTACGTGGATGACACTTTACTTGTGTTTAAGCAACGTTCACACGTGGCTTTATTTTTTGAATATTTTAATTCTCGTCATCCTAATATTACTTTTACTTGTGAGACAGAACAGGATAATAGGTTGTCATTTTTAGATGTTCAGGTACACAGAAATAGAGGTAAATTTGAGACTTCCGTTTATAGGAAAAGTACTTTTACTGGCTTGGGATTAAATTATCTTAGTTTTTCACCAAAGTTGTTTAAAATTAATTCAATACGTACTATGATAAATAGAGCTTACAATGTCTGTTATGATTTTAATTTATTTCATCAAGACATGGTCTTTCTCCAGAATTATTTTTCCGAAAATTCTTATCCCATATTTGTCTTTTACAAAGTTCTGAAAAATTTTCTAGATGAGAAATTTTGTCCCAGACCGGTGTACAGTACTGCTAGTAAAGATGTAAAGTATATTAAATTGCCTTTCCTTGGTCATAGTAGCTACTTGGTACGAAAAAACGTTACAAGAAATACTTAAGCACAGTTTTCCTCAAGTTAGTTTCAGATTGTTTTTACTAACCCTTTTACTGTAGGATCACTTTTGAGGGAGAAGCCTGCTCTTCCTGTGGACCTTAATTCGAGTGTCGTTTACTTGTTTACCTGTTCGCAGTGTGGTCTGCGATACGTGGGATCCAGTTCCCGCTGGCTTAGACACAGAATTTTGAAACACAGAGGTCTTTCCGTTAGAACTGGGCTTCCTCTTTCTAAACCACCTTTTTCTGCCATAAGGGAACACAGTTTAGCACAGGACCATCCTTTCACTCACCCAGATTTTAGAGTACTGTCTTTTTTGCTCAAATAGGCTGGACCTTTTAATTTCCGAGTCGCTGTTTATTAAGAAAATGAAACCGGAATTGAACAACAACTCGTCCGGTAATTCAATTAGCTATCATATAGTTTCATAGTAGGTACACAAGTGGGTCGTTAGCATTTTATTTTTGAGTGTAGTTTGTTTTTTACCTTTTCATATTATTTTCATTTTTATTTCTGTTTTTGTATGTTTTAAGTTTTGTGTTTTAGTTTTTCGTAATTTTTAGTTTGTATGTGATGTTCGTTTTATTTTATGTTTTTACTGAAGCTTTTAATAAGACAATTCATTTTAATGTAATTTTTAGTGATTTCTCATCCTTGTCATTTTTTCAGCCTGAAGATGAGGTTTTAAACCTCGAAAGCTCGTTTAATAAAGAATGTTCTTCCTGGTCTTGGCACTGTTATTTATCATCAAGCTAAGATTTCCAAGTAGCCGCCCAACTACTGACGACAAATATAGTATATATATATATATAAATATATATATATATATCTATATATATATATTATATATATATATATAATGTATATATATATATATATATATATATATATATATATATATAATATATATATAATATATATATATATATATATTATATATATATATATATATATATATATATATAGCAGCAAACGAAGCCCCAATGTAAACCAGCAGGAAAAGGGCCATAGTTTATTGTATTGAGAGACGTTTCATGCTGACGTCAGTACATCCTCAGTCTGCAATTAATAATAATATAAGCAAAATACATCACATTCATTAAATTACCCATAAAAAACATTACACAAAAAATTAAAACTATGTACAAAATCTAAAGTAAAAAAGAGGATAAAATGAATATATATGAAAAAATTTTGTTTAAAATTAGAATTAATAATAACCTATTCGGGAGCAGAGAAAAGAAGGAATGACAGGGAAATGGCCACACACGCCCAAAGAAACTCAGGCCAGAGAGAGAGAGAGAGAGAGAGAGAGAGAGAGAGAGAGAGAGAGAGAGAGAGGCGTGCCAGAGGTATTTGCATTCAAATTGGGAGATAGGTGCTTTATATACATAACGACTCAAGAGTAGTCAAGTATGTAGTTTGGCTGGTAGTGCCAATAATGGAAAATTGGCTCTTTCTGTTGGGAATTTTGCATTTTGATGCGTGTATTCTGATATTTGAAAATTCAGAGTTCGAAATTCTAGATCCTGTCTTATGGCTGAATTCCAAGTGGCTGTAATAGCGAACGTGCAGTAACCTTTGAGAAGAACCAGCGTAACTTCCAAGACATTTGGGTATTCATATTGGTATATAACGTTAGACCTCATGGAGTCCAACAGTTTATCTTTGAAATAATAAAAGCCACTGGCTACTTCGGCCTGGTAAACTCTTTCTGCAGGCAGAAGGAGTGGCCAAGGGTGTCTCCTTTGGACCCCATTTTTGCAGAGATTTTTATGGGACATCTAGAAAGACGTTTCTTAAAAGATTGCCCTTCCAATTTTCAACCCGTTTACTATAAGAGATATGTCGATGACACGTTTGCACTTTTCAGACACCAATGGGAATGTAAACTGTTTTTGGATTATGTAAATAATATTCATCCCAATATTCGTTTTACCTTGGAAGAAGAGTAAAACAACTCCGTAGGTTTTTTGGATGCTAAAGTCACTCGTATTGACCATCAATTTAATGCAACTGTTTTTCGAAAAAGTACTTTAACAGGACTAGGCAGCAACTTCTTTAGTTCTTGTTTCTTTCGATTTAAGAGCAATGCAATGATCACACTTGTTTTTAGAGCTCTAAAATATACATCAGATTGTATGGCCTTCCATCATGAAATAGAGTTTTTAGTAAAATATTTTTCAAAAAAACTTTTTTCCAAAAGGAATTGTACACAGAATTGTCAACAACCTTCTTACCAAATCAAAGATGGAACCAGTGTTCAATTTTAATGTTCCAAAACTTACCATGTATGCTACGATACCTTTATTTCACTCTGAAAGATTACGACAAAGGATGGTAAAAAGAATTGAGAACGAATTTGGCTTCCTCAATCTCAATCTTATTCCTGC
>NC_087211.1:68323975-68353975 GCF_015104395.2 Macrobrachium nipponense | reverse complement strand
ATATATATATATATATATATATATATCTATATATATGTATATAATATATATATATATATATATATATATATATATTGTTACATTTATTGACCGCCTCGTCTTCCCAGCAGTATTTGATTAATTGTATGTATGAAGGAGTAGCCATGTTTTCTCCTAAAGCAACTGATTTTGGGAAAGAACACGTGGTAGGAAGGGTGGAAAGGAATTTCCGGTCTGACGGAAGCTTAGGGTAAGATAGGCAAGTCACGAGAGTAGCTAGGCCTTGAGATGAATTTTAGGGACCTCTACAATAAGACCTATTTTCCTTCCCAATTTGCTGGCTGTTGTTTACCACTTTCAGGCAGTGCCCGAGGCTGTGTATGGAATCCCCGTGATTCAAAGAGACCCTGCATCTGTCTCAGTCAGAAGCGACTCCTAAAGCCAGGCGGACTGCGCCTCTACTCTCCTCCTCTGACGGGACGTCAGCCCTCTGTCCAAACGCTGGTGGGACTATCTTCAGAGCACGACACATGTCCAAGCCTCAAGTAATTAAGGTACGTCTAGAAAGTGTAAACTCCAAACCAGCTCCTTTTCCTACAAGACGACTCTTGCTAATTTCATTTTCAATTCTCACTTGTATCCCTCTTACATCAAACGCCCTTTGTCCTCATCGGGCCATTTGCTTCCCCTTGTGACTTGTTAAAGACTAAGTCTTCAGTGCATACCTCAGTTAAACACTAGAGATCCTTTTCCCCAGTGTTAGAGAAACTGAATAATCGTAACTTGTGCAAAAAGTCCTTTTTTTTTTATCTTGTCTAATCTGGGATCTTTTCCAGATTCCCTGAGTCACGTGTCCAAGTTTTCGCTCCGCAAGTGTTGCATTTCTGCAAGATTTCGAAAGCCAGCTTTTACGGGAACCTCATTTTTAGCCAGCTATCCCCTTGTGAGAGATAATATTAGCCCACGTGTGGATAAGTTGCATTTACTTTCCCAGGCTGTTAAGCAGCCTCTTGTAAATAAATAGATGTAAAGTAATTAGCTGAGTTTTCTGGCGACCTTTTCCTCTAGAGTAAATTAACCCTGTAAATCTATTTAGGTAAGTTCAAGTAATTTATTCTGCATTTTTCCCTCAACTCTTTCATTTATGTATTTGAGCCCCTTAAGGCCAGGCTTAATACATAACAATGGCTGACCTCGCCGAGATTCGAACCTAGCTTGCTTAAAAAGCTTGTAAATCGCGTTATCCCTTGTAAAACGTAAAATGTAAATGTTTTTACAAAGCGCAAATCAAAGCACACTTGCAGCGGAAGACACACACTGACTCACGGTATGGTATACCATTTATATAATATGATTATTTATAACCAATGTTAGCTTAAGGTACGTTTAAGTATTTATTTTAGAAGTGGTTTAAATAAGTGTTAAGTGAGAAATATTATTATATTGTAACGGCCAGAGCGCAGAGTGAATTCTGTTATTTTGTAAATTGCATTGTTCTCACCTGACGAGACATGAGCACTTGTCTTAGATATATGCCAGAAAGTACTAGATCAAACTAGAAAGTGCCTTGCCAGGGTTTATTGTTGTGTTAGAAAGCCTAGTTAGTTAGGAGTGCTCTACTAATAGTTACGGCAAAAGAAGTGCACAATTCTTTTGTCTGTGATATGTTAGGGGAATTCATTTTAACTTAGTTTTCGTTCCAAGTGTTGGTAACCGCTTAGCCTGCCAGCTTCGTCAGCTTAGCGGCGCATGCGCTCTCTCAGGCCTGCCGCCAACCTTTGCTTCGCAGCCATGTTTTATCCCTTTAAGCATTATCAATATTATTTAAGCAAAGTAACGTAAGTCTTGAAGTTTTAACTTAAATAATATCAATCTCGGTACTAGTATCTATCATTCTGCCAGAGAAATTATTGTAATTCGCCTTGAATAAGAGATTAGAATTTCATGTGTGTAAATCGCCTTCGCATTTACAGAAAATCAGCTGTCTCGTCACCGCATGAAGCGCTCACCGCACGTCTCACCTCGTATCGCTCACCCGCTCGCTGAGTGAAAGTTTCATTTCCTTTCGTACTTAACGTAACCTCATTTACAAATGTTTGCTAACATCCTTTCAAATCTTTACCGTCATTTTTCACTTGTCACAGGGATCTAGTAACCTTACATAAAGTTAACGTAAATCTTCAAAGTACAGTAAAATTCCAAGAATTGTTAACGCAAAACGCATCGTTGTAAGTTTCATATGAAAACGCAAATCATTTCATATAAGCGCAAGCCGCTACCAGTAACGTAAACATCGTTCATCGCTAGCGCGGTATCGTTTTCATAAACCTTATCCAAGGTAATTCTTTCATTACATGTTAATGTAAGTAAATCATTTAACGCAAGTTGCATCATATTAAAATTAAAAGTATTAGTTGAATTAAATACAAGGGAGTCCATCATATATCATTTTCACCCTCTCAGAGAGAGAGAGAGAGAGAGAGAGAGAGAGAGAGAGGAGAGAGAAAGAGAGAGAGAACCTATTATTCACGAAGCCAAGAGTACTACGTCCATTACTTATACACATGCAGAATTAACATTACTTTAGTCTCTTGTGTCTTTCATTTACACTGAGCGTGATACGCGCCTGTGACCATTGCAGTTTTGCAAGCATTTATTTCATTTATCGAGTACTTCAGCAAAGGACTGAGCATTTTCAAATTATCATTACCTGTCGTTGCCCGAGTGGTCTTTTCCATTTTTTATCCCAAAAGACTTGCGTATACCGCAAGCACAAACCGCACAGTGTGCCACGCAAATTCATTACTTCCAGACAAGGAAGCCTACCAGTCTAGGACTGGCCACCACCAGTGCATGTCAGGCCTTACCATTTTACAGTGCCACTAATTCTTGACACTGTACATCGACTGGCTGCTGAGGTACTCCCACCTTTTACTTTCTCCCCTCCACCATTACACTCTGCCACGAGCAGTGCCATTTCTCTTCAGTATATTTGAGTATACTGCATTTAGTGTCGTCCGACGGGACACACCAGCACGCTACCAGTACTCCCCAAGGAACGCCTCCATAACTGCCATTGCACTTGTACAGGATGTATAGGTCGCCCTTTACTTGCGTGTCCGTCCTTACGGAACGCCAAATTCATTAGTGTTTCCATATTCAAGGATCAGTGATCCTTCGGAACACTCCCCAAGGAATGCCTCCTGAAGGCCAAGGAACGCCGCTATTCCAGCACTACTAGTGCTGTTCAAGGAACGCCTCCTGAAGTGCCGTGCACCTGCACAGACGTACAGGTAGCCCTATGCCTGCGTGTCCGTCCTACGGAACGCCCATTCCATTAGTGTATCCGCTATCCCGGATCACCCAATCAAGGAACGCCTCCTGAAGTGCCGCTATTCCAGCACTACTAGTGCTGTCCAAGGAACGCCTCCATAAGTGCCATTGCACCTGTACAGGCCGTACAGGTAGCCCTTTACCTGCGTGTCCGTCCTTACGGAACGCCCAATTCATTAGAGTACCCACCATTTCGGATCACTCAACCAAGGAACGCCTCCATAAGTGCCGTGCACCTGTATTGGACCTACAGGTTGCCCATTCCAGCGTCTCCCAAGTGAGGAACGCCCTTAAGTGTGACGTACGCCGCACACTCCATGCGATTTTCCGCCTCATCAGAAGGTGCCATTCCAGAAGTGCCACCAACTTACGGGACACTTCCCAAGTGCCTCAGAGCACCCAGTCTTTTCAGACTTTTTCTCTACAACGTCGCAGAACACATTTCTGCAGAACACATTTCTAAGTGAGTGCCTTTACACAGTAGGCACTCCCATTCCATTCAGCACCCTTCCTGGCCATTATTTTCAACTTTGTCCGAGCCTCTACTGCAGCCTAAGGGAAATGTCTTCCCCTGCTTCCCGCGACTTCTTTGCCATAGAGCTAGAGAAGCTGCGAACCCTCATAACTCTGGGCAAGGAGGCCGGTTACACTGGACCAGCACTTGACCAGTGGATGAAGGCGCAGCAGGATGCCGCGCGCCTGCAAGAAAAGGAAGAAAGAGAAAACCAGAGAAAAGCTAAAGAAGCAGAGAAGAAGGAAAGAGCAGAAGAGAGAAAACATGAGCTAGCTCTCAGAGATGAAGAAATCACTCAGCAAGCTTCCAAGCCCCAGACCATGAGCTGGACTCCCGGTAAGAGGTGGTTGCAGAGGTTCTGCACTACTTGTTGTGTGCGTGGGCATGCTGTGGATTCCGACCAGTGCCCAAGACGATCCCTACCTTGGGATGAGAGCTTCCAGGGTGAACTTCTCCAAGGCTACCATGTAGCCCTGCCTGATGAACAGTCTCCCACGGCCTATCGGTGGGTACAAGTCACGACCGATGCCAAAGCCCAGGTCTCCCTCATTGCAAGAAAGGCATTGCCTAGGGGTGCCAAAATCCAAACGGACGAAGAAATTCAGTTTGAATGGATTGATGGTCACCTCTATTCTGTTCCTTCGGTCCTTCTGAAGGTGGAAATGCCCTTATTGGACCAGGAGACCAGGGAAACCACATTATTGTGCCGCTGGGCGTAGTTGACCAATTTCATGATGTTTATCAGGTAAGTATTGGGGCGGGCCGAGATCTACTAAAGCCGTATCTCCCCTGGACGCAGCTCTCACTACAAGATGTACCGGACACCTGCAGCATGCCAGATAACCACACCTCAATTTTAGGTTCAGAGGCTAGTGCCTCCGATGTCCCCGACATCCTTTCTATTTGTGAACCTGGCCCTGACCCAGTGTCAGAGCCCGAAGTTCCTGCCGCATCCTGCCAGCCTCTTACCATTTCACTGCCTACCTCCTCCACTTTGGAAGAGGTGAGACCACCAGTTAACCCCGGACTTGTTTCCAAGGGTGATTCAACGGAGGATTCCTTAACCTCCCCACGTCAAATCACTGCCAGAGAGGACTCTTCACCTGTGCCAGAGCAGACTGCCAGCCTTGGTGACTCTACAGATTCGCAACCTGTGGGGCCATCTCGGCCTTACCGTCCAGTGCCGCGGAAGAGGTTCTGGAACAAGTCCTGCCAAGACTGCGGCCGCAAGGTTCACATGTCTGCCAACTACGGAGGGTGCGCGAATTACAATATTCCTGCCATCGCAATGGCAGTTACCAATCCTTCTTTACTAGGACCCCCAGCTCAGGGCCCTATAACCATCGCACCCCTCCAAGGTCATTATCCACCAAGCCACGTCAGAGCCTTTGACGACTCCGGCACTCAAATCTCCCTGATACAGGAAGATCAAATCCCCCGAGGGGCTACCGTTGATAGACGGCAACTGATCACAATTGAAGGTATCAATCATATTAAACTGATCCTTCCGACTGTCCAATTGAGGGTCACCAGACCTCACTTCTCCAAAGTATGTACTCTTGCAGTTGCAAGCTACATTCCAGGAGGTTATGACCTCCTCCTAGGGCAAGACATGAAGTCTCCCTTTCCTTGCATTTCAAAATTCCTAGGGGGTCCTAAACCCCACAACAAATCACTCCAAAGCAAGGAGTCATCGGAATTCTACGTCCTACAGGAAGTACGTCCACCAACAGTCTCCCCCGTTACCAAGGAGGGAGATTGATCATTCACAGTTCCATTGCAAAACCTGCAATGTACTAGGGCACTCCACGAATTGGCCTAGGTGCCCTAGCAGACTACCAGCAGCGGACACTGCCCATATTCCACAAGGCTCAGCCTTCCACGAGAGACAGGAGCCTCTGTCTCCCATTACCAAGGGCCCGCTGAGAGGTATTGCACCTCCAGTACCCGTCACAGGTCCAGTCGACCTCATCTCTCTGCCAGTGCCACTTGGCAGCACTGAGCAGTGCCAAGCTCCATCCAGCCTGGACGTAGAGCCACCACAGAACTTGACCTCTGCGCCTGGCCCTGAGCTAGCGCCTAACCTAATCAAAGATCCTCCTACAGGAGATCCTCCAACAGGCATGGAGCTTACCGCAGCCCATGGCCAATTTTCACCCCATGATTCTTCTTCACCCTCACCTCTGTCGCCCGAGGATGAACCTCCGGCAGACCTTACCTTCTCACTTCTTCTGGACAACCAGGAACTGCCCGACCAGAAGCCAGCCTGGAGTCTTACCCTTATGATGGCTGTCGCAGCAGCCGAAGTGAGGGGCTCCCCTGCAGTAGGTTCCACCTCTACAACGGTTGCTGCAGATTCCGAAGTAGGGTGTTCTGCAATCCCTCAGGCTACCACTGCCTCTGCACCTGACGGCGCTTCTGGCCTTACCCCAGAGTCAGTGCCTCCGTCTACTCCTAGGACTGGTATAGCCAGGTCCTGGAAGAATAAGAAGAAGAAGAAGAAGGGACATAATTAACAAACTAACCCAAGAGCCACATGCTCTCCTTGACACCTGTGCCCGAGGTACAGTGTCACATTCAATTTGCAGAGTGATACTGGCACCTACCCAGAGAAGGTAGCCAGCCTGATCTCTGCCAGTAAACTAACCCTCTAACCCCTAGAAATTGTAATACTAACCCTCATGTAAATGTCATAATTACCTCATTACATTTCCATCCTGGTACTCAACTAATCACTCATCATCCTCACGCATCATTACCTCACATAATGTATTTTAACAATTCAGTCGATAAATCACTGCTGTGCGTACCACACTCTGGAATGATTGCGTCTCTAATTAACTGTATTGAGTAGGTTAGGCTAATGATTTAGTAACAGGGCATTAGGGTAGTAGCAAAAAAGAATTTTCAAGTAACCTTACCTAGGGGTAGAGTAGACTGTCATCCCAGACGACCCGTAGTTCTCACTTAGGCTAGACTACATTAATTCCGTAAGTTCGTAAACTTAGCATCTCCACCTATAAGTTAGGTAGGCCACTGTAGTTAGCTGTATCGCTGCTCTAAAAACTTCAGTTAGAGTAGGAGAACTAGGTAGTCGAGACGATCAACTTATTTAGCCAAGGCCTTCATGCCCGAAAGGGAGTGAATGCCTTCTTAACAGGGGGAGCTGTTACATTTATTGACCGCCTCGTCTTCCCAGCAGTATTTGATTAATTGTATGTATGAAGGAGTAGCCATGTTTTCTCATAAAGCAACTGATTTTGGGAGAGAACACGTGGTAGGAAGGGTGGAAAGGAATTTCCGGTTCTGACAAAAGCTTAGGGTAAGATAGGCAAGTCACGAGAGTAGCTAGGCCTTGAGATGAATTTTAGGGACCTCTAAAATAAGACCTATTTTCCTTCCCAATTTGCTGGCTGTTGTTTACCACTTTCAGGCAGTGCCCGAGGCGGTGTATGGAATCCCCGTGATTCAAAGAGACCCAGCATCTGTCTCAGTCAGAAGCGACTCCTAAAGCCAGGCGGACTGCGCCTCTACTCTCCTCCTCTGACGGGACGTCAGCCCTCTGTCCAAACGCTGGTGGGACTATCTTCAGAGCACAACACGTGTCCAAGCCTCAAGTAATTAAGGTACGTCTAGAAAGTGTAAACTCCAAACCAGCTCCTTTTCCTACAAGACGACTCTTGCTAATTTCATTTTCAATTCTCACTTGTATCCCTCTTACATCAAATGCCCTTTGTCCTCATCGGGCCATTTGCTTCCCCTTGTGACTTGTTAAAGACTAAGTCTTCAGTGCATACCTCAGTTAAACACTAGAGATACTTTTCCCCAGTGTTAGAGGAACTGAATAATCATAACTTGTGCAAGAAGTCCTTTTTTTTTTCTTGTCTAATCTGGGATCTTTTCCAGATTCCCTGAGTCACGTGTCCAAGTTTTTGCTCCGTAAGTGTTGCATTACCGCAAGATTTCGAAAGCCAGCTTTTACGGGAACCTCATTTTTAGCCAGCTATCCCCTTGTGAGAGATAATATTAGCCCACGTGTGGATAAGTTGCATTTACTTTCCCAGGCTGTTAAGCAGCCTCTTGTAAATAAATAGATGTAAAGTAATTAGCTGAGTTTTCTGGCGACCTTTTGCTCTAGAGTAAATTAACCCTGTAAATCCTTTTAAGTAAGTTCAAAATATTTATTCTGCATTTTTCCCTCAACTCTTTTGTTTACATATTTGAGCCCTTTAAGGCCATGCTTAATACGTATCAATATATTATAAATATATATATATAATAATATATATATATATATATATATGATATAATATATAAGGGTAGTCTTCGTATCGGATGTGTATTTTTATGTTTTCTTTAGAACGTTACAAAAAACTATGAGTGCCTCTAAATACGCAGTTTTTTACACCAATTACCACTACTTACAGAGAGAGAGAGAGAGAGAGAGAGAGAGAGAGAGAGGAAACGTTGCGTACTAAAAGTTTCTCTCTTTTCTTTCTTTGATATTCTTTTCTAAATCTTTGATGTTTTCTTTAATTTTACGCACTTTAGGGAGAAAATTCCTGATGAAAGATAAGGAAATAAAAGTCTCACTCTTTGTTGAATCTTCACCGTCCTTCATTTTCGCTAAAATCACGGCCCCCCCCCCCCCCCCCCCCCCCCCCCCCCCCCCCCATCCCCCCAACACCCTTTTGATTAAATTGTAAAAATACTGAAGTGGAAATAGTAAATGTATCCCAGATGCGTATATTTTAGAAAATTTTGTGTGTATATATACATACGAGTATGTATATATACACACACACATATTATATATATATAGATATATATATAATATATATATATATCTATAATATATATATATATATATATATATGGATAGCTAGATAGATAGACATGAGAGATGAGAGAGAGAGAGAGAGAGAGAGAGAGAGAGAGAGAGAGAGCAGTACGACATTATCATCTTCTTAGTTCGCAGGCACTTTTGTGTTTATATTTTTTCAAGTCAGACGGGACTATGATGAATAATTATAATCAATGACTACACAGTATATAAAGTACGATTAATAATAATATAATAAGAGTATTTTTATCATTCACGTCACCCTTATCTACAGACTGTTTCACTAAGCCGAGGCATTTCCAAAGCAGCGATATCTAATGAACCAATTCTATCCCATTGCGAGTTCCATATCAGTAAAACCAATTATGAGCTAAATCGTTCAGACTTAGTGTTGTCACCTATGAAATAACCTTAGGTAGGTAAAGTACAGATTTATAAAAATGTCAATTTACACGAAACTGACGTAATTAAGTCATATGGAAATTTACACTCTACAGAATGAATTAATCCCTTGATAATATATCTTCTGGGAACGAACTCAAACCGCATTAAAAAGAAAATATATGATTCGAGTCTTGAATTATTAATCTCACGACCGATCATCAAGAGTTTGCTCCATGAAATAACTATGGTAAGAGAACTACGGAAAAACACACCCTTTCATTTTAGTACTAAATTGAAGAATTCGCCTGCTCTTTAGAGTTCAGTTATTTTTTGATGAAAATAACTTAGTCTTACTGAAGCCCGTGTGGTTTATACATTTACCACACACACTCACATACACAAACACACACACCCACACACACACAGTACCTGCTGCTTTTAAAAAGCCAACCTAAGAAAGTTTAATTAACCATTTCTCACCCTTCCCCCTTTCATTCATGGTAATAAGGCGTCCCCACTTCCGTATTCACATCCTATACACTCCCCGCAAAAAAAAAAAAAAAAAAAAAAAACAAAAAAAAAAAAAAAAAAAAAAAAAGTTAAAATAAAATTCCCCAAACTTTTCAGTAGGAACAAAAGGTCTCGCATTCGGAATATTCATTAGTAGCGACGTTACACCGAAACAGTTTCAATACGGAATGAAAGGGAGAGTTTTTCCTCTTTTGATTAATGACACCTGTTGAGTTTTCTCTCTCCGGCTGACGAAAAGGAATGAGAGAGAGAGAAGAAATGTTTCGAGATATCTAATTCTTTTAATTAACCATAACGAAGACTATTTTAGGTTCTTTTGCCTGATGAAAGGGTCTTTATTTATTTCCTACCGACGGAATGAAATGAAACATTAAGAGAGAGAGAGAGAGAGAGAGAGAGAGATTCTTGCCCCGTGTACGGTTCTTCATTTCCTATTGACGTAGCGAAATAAAGCATTTTGAGAGAGAGAGAGAGAGAGAGAGAGAAAGAGAGCCTTAGGAACGAAAGACTATTTCTGGCATCTGATAAAAAATGTCGGGATAAAGCTTCGTTTTACTTTTCTACGTTGATTCATTTTCTTTTCTGCTTCTGTTTCATGTCAGCGATTCCCTCAGGGAATATTTCTTGATGAAAAAAATTCATAAATTTGAGGTAACTGAATATCACGCTCTCTCTCTCTCTCTCTCTCTCTCTCTCTCTCTCTCTCTCTCTCTCTCTCTCTCTCAGCACTTATTTTGCAGTGTTTTTATATCATTAATGCTGAAAAAAAAAGATGATTGCTCTAGGAAAACATATTGCTGAATACATAATTTTAACTTCGAATTGCCCACCATAATTGCAAAATTTATTTATTAAGCTTAATATTTGGCTCTATAAAATTAGAAAACTCAAAACTGATAAATATGAAGAAACAAATATTTATTTGTCATCTCCGTTTAGAACAACGACTCAGAATAAAACTGATTTGTTTTATTAAACTTAATTTATATTTGTTAAACTTAATCTTTGGCTCTATAAAATAAGAAAAATCAAAACTGATAAATATGAAGATACAAATATTTATTTGGCATCTCCGTTTAGAACAAGAACTCGGAATAAAACTGATTTGTTGTTACTGTAAACACTGTTGTTTCCCTGAAGACAAATCAATTAGTTCAATGTTCGTGTTACTATTCAGTGATCAGTTACTTAATTAAAATTAAAACCATTCAGTTTCTCTCTCTCTCTCTCTCTCTCTCTCTCTCTCTCTCTCTCTCTCTCTCTCTCTCTCTCTCTCTCTCTCTCTCCTGTTATTTATGGATATATTTATGTATCTAAATCCATAATAATTACACAATGCGTGCTATATGGATATCTATATGTGTGTGTGGTTGTTTGCATGTATGTATATATATATATATATATATATATATATATATATATATATATATATATATATATATATGTGTGTGTGTGTGTGTGTGTGTGTGTGTGTGTGTGTGTGTGTGTGTGTGTGTGTATGTTTGTGTGTGTGTGTGTGTAAGTGCGTGTAATATTGCTGTGTCTAAAAGCTCTACTGAATCATTAAATCTGAGACACCTGCGGCCTTTTAATCTGAATGAAGGACATTGCAGCTTTTTCTGCAATATACCATACAAAGCAGTTCTTTCAGAGCACACACACCTGGTGTTTTTATATATTGTCTTTATATATTGCACGCTGCGTAATAAATTTAAACAACCTTCATTCATAAATTCATGAATTAGTTACCACAAGACCAGCATGCATCTGCAGTCCAGACACAGGACTTATATGTTATTTCTGAAAAAGAATAGTACCTAAATCCAACAAAATTTAAGAATTCATCGGATTAACAGTGCTGCCCGAATAAAGAAACGGAAATTATTTTGGCATTTGTTGATTAGTAAAAGCTGAGTTGCGGCAGTTAAAGATATATTGCTAATTAAATGTTGAATTATATCTCATTTCGATTTTCACAAATCCAACCAAACTCAAGAATTCGAGCAAAAAAAAAAAAACTGGAAGCATTTATGCAATTATTGAATTCGATTCAATTCGTGCAAATAAGCTCATCAAACCAAAGTTAAGGCAAATAATTCTAGATTTATTTCTAACTGGATACTGAACTACATTACTTTTCCAATTCAAGACACACATTTAAAATTGAATACCTGCATTAATGTCTTTGTCATTTCATCAACAGAAGGCCTCAGTGCCCTTATACCTGTCTTTTTCTTCAGACCCTTTAAATGATAATTGTTTACAATGAGATTACCCCAAGTGTAAAATACAAGTGACGTTTGACAACAAAAAGAGCAGATGGCGCATGTTGGTTATCTGTCAACTATGTTTCCTTTGTTAGCTTTTCAATTGTATAAGTAAATGTATCTCCCATGTGAAAAAATAAATTATAAGTAAAATGACGGAAGAATTATTCCTTCGCAGGAGATAAACAGGAAAAGTAGACTTTGAAGGTTGAAAATGTTTTGAAATTATATAAAATATTTAGTTTTCCCTAAGAAGAGAAATCAAATTATTTCTGAAATATATTATGATATTATGACACGCATTTGTTACAGTGTGTCTGATAACATTCCTTAACCAATGTTAATGTTATTTGGGGCATTACCTACTAATAGCAAAGCTTGTGACAGCAACTAATATATCAGAAGTGGCTATACTTTTTCTCTGAGTAGTTGAACAGAAACTCCTGTCTCCCCCTATCCAGAACAGCCATTTCAACCCTTCCTACCGTGCACTGCAGTGGTTGCATAAGTGATTGCTTTCATTGCTGTGGGAGTCGTGAATATGGGGCGAAGTGTCTAAAATATAATGTAAAATTTACAGTGGCACTGGATTTTAACTGAACAATTAATAGTGCATTTCAGTCTCTTTGGAACATGATCGACTACAGCGTTCCAGGTTGAAATCAAGAGCAACATTAGATATGTCTGTAATTAAAAAATCTGGGAAAATCTCTGAAGGTGATACAATTTCTACTCTGAAGTGTTCTTAGCACCTTTACTTTTTACTTGCATAAATTCTTGGTATATTGATTAGTAGATGGCAATCCTTCGTCAATTCCTACTTCTGGCACAAACTGGAATTGATCTCATCTATTGGTTTCCAGAATAATCTGCCTAGCCCTTATATTCACTTCCTCACTGCTCCCTCCCCCTTACACAAACACAAACACACACACACACTTTAACTCAGATATTATTCTTTTCCTTCCTCCTTCTTCAGAAACAACCCTAACTCCCACAAATTTCTTTATTGTACTCCTAGAAATTGTTGCTTTCTTCCCTGCATCCACTTTCGCCATTCCTTTTTAGTCTCTGGTTATCTTATCCACATGCCCGTTGGCCTTTCCCGCTCTCCTTCCCTTCCGCTTTCTCTTACACCATTCGTAGTACATCTGAACCTGGGAGATTAACGAACTTCTTCATCAATCAGGATTAACATCCCAGCGGGTCCTATTCCAAATTGCTTACTATGGAATTTTATATCAAATTTTATAACACTCTGTATGGATGGAATGTTGATATGATTAAAGTAGAGCATCTGGGCAACATCATCGGTGATAAATAAATTATAGATGCATGTTGTCAAAGTACAGCAGTGTCACAACTGACAATCATAAATCATGTAGAGAATTATAGCGTCAGATGCTTCCGTTCTTCCTTGACAGTCCCTGATTTGATGGCTGTCTATCATGTCACCCGGAAACCTTTTGGTTTAGTTATGACGGTTCCCTTAAACAAGAAGGGACCCCAGTTCGAAGGTTGACCATTCGAAATTATTCAGGCCTATTTCATTTAGACCTGAATAATTTCGAATATATATATATATATATATATATATATATATATATATATATATATATATATGTGTGTGTGTGTGTGTGCGTGCATAATACTTCCTTGTTGCCTTTTCATTCCGAAATGACGGAATCTGGTCATTGGTAATGAGGTATCATATCATGATATTTGGACTTGAATCATAGAACATATAATTTGCAAGATGATGTCATGAATTAAGACATGTAATTGAAGAATGCACACGCTCTGTTACGAATTATGTACAATTCAACAAAATTTCATAAGCAGCATAACTAATATTACGATCTCTACTCTCGAGATCGACAGGTTCTTAAAAATAATAAGCAATTGGGCTGTAATGACTGACGACAGGTGACAAACAAAGGAGGGAGGAGCATAACAAAAAACAAAAAAAAAAAGTTACCTTAAAATTAGTTTATTATACAAAATGTACAAGTGAGTCAGGTCCAGTGATAAGCAAAATAAACATACACAATGAATTAAATAATAAAGGCAGCAACAGTAATAATCCAATTAAGTGATTCTTGTACAATTCAACAAAATTTCATAAGCACCATAACTAATATAATAAAAGCGACATCATATATATAGACCACACGTATAAATGAAAAAGCAGTGCAGTACATAAATACATATACAAAATCAGGCAGCATAATACACAAACACATTGAAAAAGCAGTGAAATAAAGATTACAATAAATGTAAAAACAGCAGCATAATAAGTGAGAATTAACTGAAGCGGCATAATGATACTCTGAGCAAAATGGGAACACTTCCTCAAACAAAGAGGACAACAGTCCAATGCCGGACGATCAAGATAGAGCCGATACGACAACCACCTCGTCCTTGGAGACAATATGGACATCCTCCTCGAATGCTGGACGATCAAGACAGAGTTGATGCAACAACCATCTCGTCCTCAGATGCAGTATGGAAGTCCTCCTCGACCACTGGACGAAAACACGTCACTGCTGCTGCCCAGTGAGGTCGCACTCGACACGTCGTCCTCTTGACGACGAAAACACAATAATGCTGGCCAAAGGCTGCTGACCTCCAACTCGAAGACATACACCATACGAAGACTTCAATTAAATAACCAGGTATCCAGTACCTGACGCTGCCTCATGCTGGTCCACAGGTAATCATACCTGACTGCCTCTGACTGACTGACTGACTGGTTGTTCTGCCCTCCCCAGAACCTGACTGACGAAGTTTGACGCCATCCAACAGACGTCAACTCGCCAGCAATTAAAAAACAAAAACAAAGGAGGCAACAATCCACCAAGGGAACAATCGGCAAACGATTGTTCCTAACACCTCCCCACCTAACAGAAAAAAAAGGAACGTGTGACTAATTACAACATCCTAAAAGATGTTTTGAGAATTGGATGGTTAAAGTTTTCATAGGTCAATTTGCATGCTAGCCTTTTTTCCAATTTCTATTTGTTTTAACATAATCATTTTAATACATTATTTTGTAAAACGTTTATCGAAATCTTTCTATTTTCAGTGGTAGACGACAAAGACATTTGAAGAAAAGTCATTGATAAATTCCTGTTACAATTACTGTACATAATTTTTACTAACGAGTCTTAATTTGCTCACTAACTTTTAGCTTCGACAGTTTGCACCTTTTTGTATCTGTCACACATGTTTAAAAGTAAATTTTCTTTTGTAGTCATTATCCTTTGGTCCTGGGCCGTCTGCCCCTCAAACGGGCGACACTTAAAACTGTAATAAATCTGGCGTTTTTAACTCCATCCAACTGCCTGCCAAAAGGAAACACGAAGTGCTGCTGAGGAGCAATTAAGAATTAGTGGTGCATTCCTATGTGCGAGATTGCTGGAGGGGTCGATTATATGGAGGGTCTCCCCTATTTATGCTGCCTTTGAAGTCTGGCTGGAAATGGATAAAGAATTTTACTCTACCACCTTGATTTTTTTTTATTCACCAGAAGGGGAAACATTTGTGAGATATTTTTCTCATTGTAGACTGTGAATTGATGGATGAAGACCAGGAAAGACAGTTATAACAAATTTTAAAGTTTTTTATTTATTTACTTATTTATTTATTTAAATTTGCTTCATTGTCTTCATGTTTATTGTTTTTTTATTGTTTTTTCTTAAATCATAGAAATTACATTGAGTAATTATCACATTTGGTATTTGTGTACAGGGATTAGTGTGGCCGGTAATGTTCTCATTACTTGCCAAAAAAAAGCTTGATGAAGTTTCTTAAGCATATTAAGTATAGTAATACAGTTTTATAAATAGTACTTATTATTTTCTTGAATCATTCAGAAAAGTACTTAAAAAAGATTTTATTTACTTTATTAAGATCATATCTTCTCAAAATCTCGTTTTTATCAAGGAATTTTTCACATAACGGATAATTACGCGTAATTCGGGCATTCATTTCTTTTATTATCATTATTTTCCTATATACTTTTTTGTATGCTTCAGGTTTCTAAAGTACGGATAGATAGTGTTAAAAGGATATAGAATATAATTTGACAGTAGAATTTTAAATTTCAAAGTAGCACCGTATGTAGAAGAATAGTTTTTGGCCCTACTGATCTCTCTCTCTCTCTCTCGCTCTCTATCTCTTCTCTCTCATTTATTATTCCAACTAAAAAACAATATCCATTTAAATTTAAAGTAATTTTTGCCCGTACTGAATCTCTCTCTCTCTCTCTCTCTCTCTCTCTCTCTCTCTCTCTCTCTCTCTCTCTCATTTATACTCCAACGAAAAACAATAACCATTTATACCTAAAGTAATTTTTTTCTCCTACAAAAAGCTTTTCCTAACTTTCCCTTTTCCCATGTCGTTTTCGGGGTGAAAGCTTAAAGAATTTCACAAAAAAAGGAAAAGAGATTAAAAAATAAAAGTAAAATCGAGTTATTCTGGGCACCCTTACTGCTACAAAGCCGAAAGTGCTTCAGATCTGCATCGAAATCGTATGTCATTGTGGAGTCGTAAAAGATTTTGAAAAAAATGGAGAGAGGGGAATGGAAGGCTACAGATAAAAAAAAGAAAAGAAAAAAAACTAATAAACTGTAGAAACATCTCACAGAAAGTAGGAATCACAGCATTAAGGAGCATTTGAGGAGACGAGGAAATCGAAATAAAAAATGGCATCACGTAGTCGAAATGAAATTTGCATCAAGAAATCGAAATCAGTTTGGTGTCACGAAATTGAAATTTAAATGTTGTCTCATAATCTGAATTAGAACGGCATCAAGAAATCAAAATTAAGATGGTTTTAAATTTAGCTCAGTTCCTGAGGCCTGTTAGAGTGGAGGACAGTCTTAGAGGAAAGCAAATTTTATAGGCGCTCCTATATAGTATTTTTCATATCTCGCCTCTAGTTTCTAATAATTGCAAAATGAAAATATATATAAAACCGACTTTTAAGCTTTTATTAACGTGGAAAATTACTAGAAGAAAGCCGATTTTATAGCCACTTCTTTATAGCATATTTTATATCTCGTCTGTAACTTTTCGGTCGACTTGCCGTACCTTCGTTCGTAATCTTACTCTTCCATCTTACTCTCCACCCTCTCCTAATTGTTACATAGTGTAACCGCTAGATTTTCCTCCTATTACACTTTTCAAATCTCTTTATTCCCACTTTCCCCTTCAGCTCTGATCGACCTCATTGGTCCCATCGCTTGGCACTTGGCCGAAATTGTATAGCCCACTGTCACCATTCCATCCTGTGCGAGAGGAGCCCCTGAACAATCGAACTAACTACTAAAGTAAAAAATATTCGCCCAGAACAATAACATGGAAATGAAATGGCACAACTCTGCCTTTTGTCGTCTCTAACAACCGCTGACTCATCTAAAGGTAGAAGGCACAGGCCATTTCAAGCGGCGTTTTGAAAAGATATTCCCTCTCCAAGTGATAATTGGGTCTCTCTCTCTCTCTCTCTCTCTCTCTCTCTCTCTCTCTGCAACCTTTTGAAAAGAGGCAATTGCAGATTCGGAGAAAGATGTTACTACAAACATCCTAAAGTATGTCACAACTATGAAATATATGGTAAATGTCATTACTGGACGGCTATGAGGATGATTGCAGAGATCTACATCCAAAAATGTGTAAAAACCTAAAAGAAGGAAAAGGATGTAAGTTCGAAAAAAAATGTAAATATATGCACCCTGTAGTCATGAATCAAAATCAAATAAATAATCAATCAAATAATAAAATCCAAAATAAGAAAGAAACAAATAAAGAGAGGAACAAAGAATATCAGGTGAAAGAAAAAACCAAGCCATTAACGAGATATGGTGTATCACCAAAATATTTCCAAACGTCGGCTCCAAAATACAACTCAAGAGATAAGAACTGTATTTATGATGCAGGAGGATATTGCAGATACGGAGAAAATTGCAGATTCAGACACAAAATGAATAATTATGCTGAAGGAAGATCAAATATTATGGAAAAGTTGGATTTTTTTAATGTCAGAATTTCTGGAAATGAGGAAGAGAACAACATACCAGAACAGGAAAGAGACATGGGAAAATCCTTATTATTACCCATATTAAATGAAGGAGAAAACACGCAAACCATCATAGTGATGAATTGTGCATGGGTTTTAGTTACGAGTAACTCAAAAAGAAAATAGAGTACTTAGAAAGAACTACCCAAATTGAAAGAAAATAGATATAATGAATATAAGTGAAACCTGGCATTCGCAAGAGACTGGGAATGATGATCAAATAAAAGTGTTCCAAACTTATAGATCAGATAGAAAAAAAAGGAATCAAGGGGGAACCGCAATATATTGGAAAGACAAAAAAAACAAGGAAAAAATAAAAATATGAGAAAATATAGTAACTCAGAATGTGAACTAATAGCGGTAGAATTTTAATCTGAAAAATTAATGAACATAGTAATATATAGACCCCCTAATACTAAAGTTCGACATAATAATAGAAAAATTGGATGATATATGTAGAAATCACAAGGGACTGGACTATTCTCCTATCCGGAGACTTTAACTTTCCTTTCGAAGACTGGAAAGAACGAATAGGAGATTGTGAGTTGGTATTTTATACATATAAAAAAAGAGTAATAGTAGTGCAGAAGATAAGAGGCAATCCGAAAAGCTATTAGATATGCTACTAGAATACAACATTCAACAAATAAATCACCTGCCAACAAGAAAGGAAAATACTTTAGACCTAGTATTTGTGAACGAGGTGAATTATGTTAAAGAAATACTAGTTTATAATGCGAGTATTTCAGACCATAATGGCATAGAATTAACAGTCCATTCCAAAGCAAGTGAAAACAGAGATAAGCAAGAAATGAAAAAGTGGGAAGGATATGGAAAATACAACTACTACAGTAAAAATATAAAATGGTCAGATATAAATGAAGAATTAAACAAAGATTGGGATAACATTTTCGTAAGTGATGACATAAGAGTAAATACGGAGATATTATATAAATATTAGAGAAAATACGTGGATAAAACGTTATTATACCGAAGAAGAAAAGTAAACATCAGTCATGGATACCAAGAGACAGAAGGATCTTGTTCCAGAAAATCAGAAAGTGGAAAAAAGGTCTTCCAAAAGAAAAAAAATGCATGGAAAGTTATAGAACTAAAAAGTAAGATAGAAAATGCAGAACAAAAGATTATGCAATCAAAAGAATATGAAAAACAGGACTTGGAAGAAAAAACCCTAGTAAATATCAAGCAAAATCCCAAACTATTATACTCGTACGCGAAAAATATGAATAAAAGAAGAATAGAAATAGGCCCTCTAAGAATTGAAGGGAGATTAACGAATGAAAAAAAGGAAGTAGGATGGTATTTAACTCTGATAAATTTGAATCAATAAACTATGGAGACAGAGAAGGAAAGGTATATGTATATAGGGGACCTAATAATGAGACAATCACAAATAAGGAAGCAGTTAAAGACCTTGGTGTGATAATGAATAGGAACATGTTATGCAATGATCAAATAGCAATACTATTGGCAAAATGTAAAGCAAAAATGGGAATATTGTTACGGCACTTCAAAACAAGAAAAGCTGAACACATGATTATGCTTTATAAAACAAATGTTCGTAGTCCACTTGAATATTGCAATATGATATGGTACCGACACTATCAAAAGGATATTGCACAAATAGAGAGTGTACAAAGGTCCTTTACAGCTAGAGTAAAAGAAGTTAAGGACCTTGACTACTGGGAAAGACTACAAACCTTAAAATTATATAGTCTAGAAATGAGAAGAGAACGTTACATGATAATTCAGGCATGGAAACAGATAGAAGGAATAGCCGAAACCATCATGGAGCTAAAAATATCAGAAAGAGCAAGCAGGGTTAGATTAATAGTACCCAAAACTATACCAGGAAAAATAAGGAAACCACACAGGACATTAATCCACTACGCACCAGCATCGATAATGCAGCGTCTATTCAATGCGTTGCCAGCTCATCTGAGCTCATTCTTAAACACATTTATGCTCACTCGAGCGTAGATGTGTTTAAGAATAAGCTCGACAAATATCTAAGCTGCATCAAAGACCATCCAAGATTGGAAGATGCAAAATATACCAGAAGATGTACTAGTTACTCTCTGGTAGACATTAGAGGTGCCTCACACTGAGGGACCTGGGGCAACCCGTACAAGATGTAAGGTCTGTAAGGTCTCTCTCTCTCTCTCTCTCTCTCTCTTTTTTTTAAACACCACAACCTCTCTCTCACTCCCTCTCCTCTAAACACCACAACCTTTCTCTCACTCCCTCTCGCTACCAATTCTCTCTCATTAACGCAACTTCTCTCTCTCTTTTTATTCTTCTTCAAAACGCCACAACCTCTCTCTCTCTCACCCTCTCTCTTCTAAACACCAAAACCTCTCTCTCTCTCTCTCTCTCTCTCTCTCTGTGTCTCTGTCTCTGTCTCTGTCTCTCTCTCTCTCTCTTCTTCTCTCTCTCTGTGTCTCTGTCTTCTCTCCTGTTCTCTGTCCTCTTATCTCTCTTTTCCTTTCAAACACCAAATCCTACTCTCTCCGATCTCTCCCTCTCTCCTCTCTCTCTCTCTCTCATTTCTCGCTCTCTCTCTCTCCCCCCCCCCCACCCCCCCCCCAAAAGGGGGTAATTTCCGTGTTGCTGGAATGATGCTGTTAACTACAACGGTCCCTGAGAGCTTCCTGTTGTATTATGAAGGCTGCAGAAGTGATGAGTCCGTTGTTCTTATTTGTTTTGGAAGTTTGTATTGTCTGTTTATTTAATTGTTAGTTTGTGTCATAATTTTCTGGTTATATTTGCCGTAGAAAGTGGTTACGTTTGTTCATTTGCATTCTGAATAAATATAATAAAATGGACTGGTCACACTATGAATGATTTATAACCATTAAAATATAGTAAATATCTCTTGGAATAATTCATCACCTAAAGAAATCACTTGTAGAATATGAAGCAGGGAAGGTGAATTACAATATAATATTCTGAAAGGAAAGGGCCCAGTTATTTGAGAAAATACATAAATGAAATTGTCCACTTAAGACTACTTATATTAATATACTAATTCATTTATCTGCATACATTTATTTGTGGAAGCCTCACAAACGAACTTAAATATTTAAACTAGAAATGTTGGCTAATATTCCATCGTATTTAGAATAATGGTAATTGGACAGTAAATCCACAGTAGTAAGCATGTTTGATTTATTATTTAAATTATATTCAGCAGAAAGCTTTCGATGACCATTCATGTCATCGAAAGCTCTCTGCTATATATATTTTAAATAATAAAATCAAACAGGCATACTACTGTGGATTTATTTTTCCATTTTATTGACTCATGCGATTATGAGTTTTCTTTGGATAATGGTAAATATACGTAATTCAGCTGATAAATACAACTTGAGTCTAATCAATTAAGATAAAGGAAACCTTAGTTGGGTTAGGAACTGTAGCGTCAAAACGGGCCTTAACCCTTAAACGCCGGAGCCCTAAATAAAAAAAATGACTCCGTATGCCGGAGGGGTTTGAGAGTGAGCGCGTAAGCGGATATTTTTTTCAAAAAATCACAGCGCGCTTAGTTTTCAAGATTAAGAGTTCATTTTTGGCTCCTTTTTTTCTCATTGCTTGAAGTTTAGTATGCAAACCATCAGAAATGCAAAAAATATCATATTTCATATATAAATAATGCGATATATGATAGCGCAAAAACGAAATTTCATATATAATTGTATTCAAATCGCGCTGTGCGCCAAACGGTTAGAAGGTAACAAGTTGCTTTTTTTTTTCGTTGTAATGTGCACTAAATTGCGATCATTTTGATATATAACATATTGTAAAACAATAAAAGCAACACAGAGAAAATATTATCACAAAATGATGCATGAATTCGTAGCGCGCGGATGTAAAAAAATAATTTTTTAATAAATTCACCATAAAATCGAAATATTGTTATAGAGACTTGCAATTTGTTTCAAATGAAGGAAAAATGATTGAATATTACGATACTGTAAGAGTTTTTAGCTTACAAATGCAGTTTTTTACCATTTCGAACGAGTTAAAGTTGACCGAATGTCGAATTTTTGTTAAAAGTTTTTTTTTATATGCAAATATAAAAAAAATGAGAAATGCTACAACCTTCCCAATAATTTTTTGTTATTTATTGTGACATGGTTTTTTGCGCACATTTTCATATAATAAAACGTTTAAAAAAAGCGTAATATGAAAAGGCACCAACAAATTAGGAGGAAACAGGGGGGGGGGTGGCCCCCCCCCCCACCCCTTACCCACCAGCAGTTGCCGAGGGGATTTTTTTTTGCGGGCCCCGGGGGGGGGAACAAAAGAAAAATTTTTTTTTTTTTTTCTCCCGGGGGAGGGGGACGGGGGTCCCCGGACGGGGGGGGGAAAAAAAAAATTTAAAAAATCTTTTTTCAAAACTATTCACCATTAAAATTCGAGATATGGTTCTAGGAGGACTTGCAAATAGTTTTTTAAAAATGAAAGGATAAATGATTCGGAATATTACTAGGACTGTAAGATTTTTATGTTTATAAAATGCGTTTTTTTTTGACCCTTTTTAGGTTGAGTCAAAAGTTGGACCGATCGTAGGTTTTTTCGTAACTTATCGTACTTTATATGCAAATATTTCAAAAAATGATAAACTGCTACAAAACCCCTTTCCAATAAATTTTGGTTATATTGTGCATTGTTTTTGCGCACAATTTTTCATATATAAAAAACTAACATAAAAAAACGCGTAATATTTTTTGGGGTTGGTGGGGGAAAAAGGCACAAATATTAGGAGAATGTAGGACCTACGCGTTTTCCGAGATTTTCGGCCGAGAATCGGCGCGCGGGACGGAATAAAAAATAAAAAATTTTTTCAAATATTCACAATAAATCCCCATTGAGATATTGTTCTAGAGACTTTCGCAATATGTTGTTTTAAAAATGAAGATAAAATGATTGAATATTTACTAGACTGTAAGAATTGATTTTTATGTTATTAAATGCGTTTTTGTTTTTTGAGGACCTTTTCGGTTGAGTCAAAAGTTGGGACCGATCCGTAGTTTTTTCGTTACTTATCGTTACTTTGATATGCAAATATTTCGCAAAAATGATAAATGCTTACACACCTTCCAATATTTTTTGTTATATTGTGCATGTTTTTGCGCACATTTCCATATATAAACCTTTAAAAAAAAGCGAATATGGAAAAAGGCTCAAAAAATTTTAGGAGGACAATGTGACCTACGCGTTTCCGAGGATTTTCGGCCGAAAATCGTCGCGCGGAGGGGAAAAAAATATTTTTTTCAAAAATTCACCAGAAATCGAGATATTGTTCTAGAGATTGCAATATGTTTTTTAAAATGAAGATAAATGATGAATATTACTAGACTGTAAGATTTTATGTTATAAATGCGTTTTTGACCTTTTCGGTTGAGTTCAAAGTTGACCGATCGTAGTTTTTTTCGTACTTATTTCGTACTACTTTATATGCAAATATTTCAAAAATGATAAAATTGGCTACAACCTTCCAATAATTTTTGTTTTTTATATTGTGCATGTTTTTGCGCACATTTTCATATATAAAAACTATAAAAAAAAGCGTAATATGAAAAGGCACAAATATAGGAGAATGTGACCTACGCGTTTCCGAGATTTTCGGCCGAGAATCGGGCGCGCGGACGGAATAAAATATTTTTTTCAAATATTCACCAAATCGAGATATTGTTCTAGAGACTTGCAATATGTTTTTAAAAATGAAGTAAAAAATGATTGAATATTACGAGACTGTAAAGATTTTATGTTATAAAGCGTTTTTTGGACCTTTTCGGTTGAGTCAAAGTTGACCCGGATCGTAGTTTTTTTCGTAACTTATCGTACTTTATATGCAAACATTTAAAAATTTCAAAAAATGATAAATGCTACAACCTTCCCAATATTTTTTTGTTATATGTGCATGTTTTTGCGCACATTTCCATATATAAATTTCCTTTAAAAAAAAGCGTAATATGAAAAGGCTCAAATATTAGGAGAATGTGACCTACGCGTTTCCGAGAGCCAGAATCGGCGCCGACCGGAAAAATATTTTTTTTCAAATATTACCAGTCGATATTGTTCTAGAGTTGCAATATTTTAAAATGAAAAGATAAATGATTGATATTACGAGACTGTAAAGATTTTTTATGTTTATAATGCTTTTTTTGACCTTTTCGGTTAGAAAAAATCAAAGTTGACCATCGTAGTTTTTTTCGTACTTATCGTATTTATATGCAAATATTCAAAAATGATAAATGCGACAACCTTCCAATAGTTATATGCAGTTTTTGCGCACATTTTCATATAACCATTTAAAAAAGCGTAATATGAAGGCTCAAATATTGGATAATGACCTACGCTTTCCGAGATTTTCGGCCAAATCGTCGCGCGGAGGGGAAAAAAATATGTTTTTCAAAATTCACCATAAATCGAGATTGTTCTAGAGCTGCAATATGTTTTAAAATAAAGATATGATTATATAGCTGTAAGATTTTTATGTTATAAATGCGTTTTTTGACCTTTTCGGTTGAGTCAAGTTGACCGATCGTAGTTTTTTTCGTACTTATCGTACTTTATATGCAAATATTTCAAAAATGATAATGCTACAACCTTCCAATATTTTTGTTATATTGTGCATGTTTCTGCGCACATTTCCATATATAAAACCTTTAAAAAAAGCGTAATATGAAAAGGCTCAAATATTAGGAGAATGTGACCTACGCGTTTTCCGAGATTTTCGGCCGAAATCGTCGCGCGGAGGGAAAAAAATATGTTTTCAAAAATTCACCATAAATCGAGATATTGTTCTAGAGACTTGCAATAGTTTTAAAATGAAGATAAATGATTGAAATATTTACTAGACTGTAAAGATTTTTATGTTATAAATGCGTTTTTTGACCTTTTCGGTTGAGGTCAAAGTTGACCGATCGTAGTTTTTTTTCGTAACTTATCGTACTTTATATGCAAATATTTCAAAAATGATAATGCTACAACCTTCCAATATTTTTCGTTATATTGTGCATGTTTTTGCGCACATTTCCATATATAAAACTATAAAATAAGCGTAATATGAAAAGGTACAAATATTAGGAGAATGTGACCTACGCGTTTCCGAGATTTTCGGCCGAAGAATCGGCGCGCGGACGGAATAAAAAAATATTTTTTTTCAATATTCACCATAAATCGAGATATTGTTCTAGAGACTTGCAATTTGTTTTAAAGTGAAAGGTAAATGATTGGAATATTACTAGACTGTTAAGTAATTTGTTACTTACCCCCCCAAAAATAATATTTTATAATATATATTATGATATATATATATATATATATATTATATATATCTATATCTATATATATATAAATATATATATATAGTATATAGATATTATATATATATATATTATATATATAGCTAATATATATATATATATATATATATATATATATATAATTTTTTTTATACGTAAAACTTATAATATTACATTCTTCGATTCTGGTACCAATACATAAATAAGGAATGCAGTGACACTTTCTCTTTTCGCATACAATGAAATGTCTTATTATTATTTTATCATGCACACATTCAGATATATAAAAAAATTGTAATAAATATAAAACTAAATATAAAATAAATGCAGAATACTCACTAGTAATCCTGACTCTTCGTTCTATTCTTGTTTTCTCCCTCCTCCATTGAAGAGTCTTGCATTTTTTTTCCACTCGACATGACGAGGTACAGGTGGAGGAGGGAGACGCGCGCCCTTACCTGCTGATGGACCCGGCGGCCCCGTGCGCCCTCCGCTGTCGGTTTAGGGGGCGCGCTCCAATACATGACCTTAGTGTGATACTTTCGGTCACACCTCCCACCCCTATCCTGCAAAGAGCAACTTTGCAGAGACGCAGAGAACCGGGTGTCTCTCCTTCTGCCATTCATATGGCACACGGCGGGACCGCATTTCTGCTTCGCCCTTCTAAGCCTCCAGTATGTGTTCCCCTGGCTGCAGCCGACACGCAGGGTCCCACTACCCGACGAGAGCGGTGATGGCGGGGCCGGCAGCAAGAGGGGCGTCGTCAGCAGGGGCGTCGTCAGCAGGGGCGGCGACAGCAGGGGTGTCGTTCAGCAGGGGCGCGGCACAGCAGGGGCGTTCGTCAGCAGGGGCGGCTGGCAGCAGGGGCGGGGCGTCGTCAGCAGGGGCGTCGTCAGCAGGGGCGTCGTCAGCAGGGGGCGTCGTCAGCAGGGACGGCGGCAGCAGGGGCGGCGGCAGGTCGAGCGAAGTTGGCCCTCCTATCTGCCCTTTCCTCTAGGGAGGGGCAGATCTGCAGCTCGTGGCAGGGGGTCAGTTATGGAAGGCCACTCATCGGGATCGAAGTTGATGAGGGGCATTCCCGGCTACCTCTAGGAAAAACTGTGCGTGGGTCAAACCTCGGAAGATTGTCACCGCGGTACCCCCCCCCCCCCACAGTACAGTATGGTAGGCATTTTGGAGGGCCAACTGAAGGGATGTATTTGAGGAGCTTCTGTGCCCACCTTCTGGTTCTCCTGGCGAAGGGATAGTACTGGATGAGATGATCAAAGAGATTCAACTCCTCCCATGTGCCTGTTGTAGTGCCCAATGACAGTAGGCCGCTCGGTACGAAACTCCTCAAACACAAAACTCGGCCCTGTCGACGTGTCTTCTTCCGCTGTACGATCTCTTCTTGGATGGGTTCATGACTCGTCGTAACCATGGGGACGAGTCGGACACCCTTCCAACAGATGACGAAGACAGCGCCCTTCCGCCGCCACTCTGTCTCTCCTCTTGCCAGGTGTTGCGGATGACTAGCGAACCTCTTGAGGACATTCGGGGCCCCACGCACCAACCGAAGGTACCACTGACGTGAACACCTGCTTCATACAGTTCCTGGGCCAGGGATACCGAGTTATAATAATTATCCATAAACAGGTGATATCCCTGGTTACGGAAACGTCCCACAAGGTTGAATACAGTGTCACGCAGCGTGGAGAATACCCCGGTATACACTGAAAAAGTCCACAACGTATCCAGTGTTGGCCTCGGTAATGAGAAAAAGAATTTCACACCATATTTCTTTGGCTTCTTGGGTTATACACTTTTATACTAAGACGTCCTTTGTAAGGCATCATATCCCCTCATCCAAAGACAGGTTTTCTTTCCAGGAATCACGAGATTACTACATCGCTCACGGATATAATCCAACACTGTACGCACTAAAATGAGGCGATCACTGTTATTCCGGGGTATGGCCCTTCGGTTGAAGGCGTTGAAGTACCTGTCCATCGCCAGGATTATCACGGGACATAACGCCAGGCACATTCGGCATATATAAAAAATAACTTCTCTTCCAATATTGCCTGACGTCGATAGCAGTTCAAACCAAAATAAATGTGGAGCCCCAAAAAATGTGCCATGTCAATGAGGTTGCAACCCCGCCAGGAATACGACAAGGTCGTCTTCAGCTCATATCGGCAGTACGAGCGTAGTCCACCGTCTCGTGTACCAGGTATTCAGCAATTCCGCGTCAGGAAAAGCTGGATGAATCCCAAACAGTCAGGTGTACTGGTACGGTCATCCCACCCAGGGGTTGCCGTGAAGGGGTGCATGTTAGGAGGGGTGGGGTCCTCCGTTCCACCCCTCGTCACTCTCCGACGACCGACCTTCACCTTGGCTGGCGCGACGAGCCGACCTTCTACGTGCCCGTGCGCGCGCACGCGCACGGGTGCGGGCACGATGCACACTACCCCCCCCCGTTGGCCCCATCACCCTCACTTAGGCCCTCACTTTCTGTATCGTCCTCTGCGATAAAACTTGAGCCCGTATCCCCACCCTCCCCTCCCCCTCCCCCTCAGATTCCCCCTCGTATGCACTGAATTCGAGCTCACTTTCGGGATGTGAGCCTCGAACGGACATTGGGGGCAAATATTCTATCTACTTTCATCGGGACTGATGTCCTCATCACTCGATGCCACCATCCGCCATCAAAATGAGGACTTGCGACATGTTCCCGATCAAGCTCCGAAAGATATTCGTCTATGTCCCTTGGTTGGAGGCCTCCCAAATGCCTACGATGCCCCTAAGGACGCCCACATGCTTTCTAGGGGTAACCAAAGGCAAACGATGTGTTCCCGAAACATTTCAGCCACCACGTGGCCGCACCAGAACGGCCTTGAGGCGCGGGGTCATGCTGGTGCTTGTCCCCTCGCCAGCATCCATGTCCAAACTCGCCTTACACGATCCCTTCCGACGGGAAAAACGCGCCTTTCACGGTTCACACGTCGTTGAGACATATCTACGAATGTCCTGTAGCAATACAAATGCACAAAGTCTCGCACAAGTCCAGAAAAACACGCTTTTCACCGAAAGATCGCTCTCGGATGGTGCGCTACTGATGCTGGCTGGAGCGAGAAGAAGGGATATCGCGCATGCGCACCTGGGTCACGCTTCAAAACAAAACAAGGCCTTGATCCGTGGACTCCCAGCATCCCCCAAGGCGCGTGATTCAAAAGTTTTAGGCTGGTAGGCCTATAGTATTTTTCCGCGAATTTTAAAAAAAAACTTTTGTATGTCGACGTAAAATACGTCCAGTCGGCACCCGACAGACAATTTATCTCGACGTAAAATACGTCCAGTCGGCGTTTAAGGGTTAATATCACTTTCTCTCGTTTATTCGTATCTTTTGTTAACACGTTGCTGACAGCTGCCCATTTTCGAGTTCTGTAAAAGATAAAAAATCTAGCACATTTATACCCCGAAAAAAAGCAGGAAATGAGCATAGAATAATACAATCCGTACGCACGTAATGATAAAAAATGGATCTGGATGAAAATATTTTCCTGTTGATGCAGAGTTATCTATATTCAAGTTAGGTTGTACTTTTTCAACCGAGCTTTACACAAAATATTGAAATCCGAAGAGTTAAAATGAATGTTGCATAAACCGTATTATATTATGTTAATTTTATGTGGCGGGGGGGAATAAATGTGTTGGTTCTTTCATCTTTAACAGAACAGGCAATCAATTAGAAGGTTTAGACGATTAAGAGATACTCGGAAATATTGAATGGCAAATTAAGAATACAGGGAAACAACTTCAGCTTAAGGCATATGTTCTGTCTGTCTCTCTGTCTGTGTGAATGTCTGTCCGTTTCTCCATACTTCGTGAGATAACCGTAAATCCATTTATGGTCCATTTCGTAATATAATAGGCTAGCATTGTTCGTACATCACCAAGTGCCAATGGTAGGTGTCTGTGGTCTGTCTCCGAGTGCTGCTTTTGAGAGAGAGAGAGAGAGAGAGAGAGAGAGAGAGAGAGAGAGAGAGAGAGAGAGAGAGAGAGAGAATTGCATTAGTTTGAGTCGGCTTTCATGTGCATCAGAGAAAACTAAATTAATTCGGCAGAATACAGTGCCTGTATTCGATTCGTTTATCTTTTTGTTTGGGGGATTTTATTTACAATAGCCAGGTACTGATTATGAACAGTTATGAGAAAACACATGTTTCCGATTTACACCATACTTACACAAATAAATCTTCCCCCAAAATATATTGATATTACTTTAATTTTATACTTAAACATATGCGCTGTACTTACATGAAGTGGCAAGGAAAGAAAGATTATGAAATATTTTAATGTTAAGCCAGTGTGAATTAACAAAAATATAGTTATTAAACAGTTGCCACCTTTCATTTATTATAACATTGTATTTTTGCCGAATAATATTTATGCAAGCTCAAGCATTTCATATATTTGGAGACGTTCTCATACATTTAGGAATTCCGATATAACTAGCATTATATGATTAAAGTCGTCACATCCAAACATAATTCTAAATTCTCCTTGTGCCGCGACCATTATGAAATTCAAATTAGACTTCGGATTGCAAGAACACGCTGTTAAATAAACAGGAATTATTCCAGCAAAAAAAAAAAAAAAATAAATAAATAAGTAAAAAGAAAAAAAAACGTTTATGCATTAAGCCGTGAATATACTTACTTACATTAGTGTTTAGTAGCGGGCTCCAGTAGTGT
>NC_087211.1:68303975-68318975 GCF_015104395.2 Macrobrachium nipponense | reverse complement strand
TCATATATTAAGAATACTAAATCATCACTCACTCATAAAAAATCTAAAAAAGCACAACAGATATTTGACATTTACAAATACAAATTGGATCAGCAAGTAGAGACGAAGAGTTGATGGTGCTGGAGTCCCTTCTTATTAAGACCAATGTACCAACACTAAATACCCAATCGTCGTCCACACAACTGTTTTAGCATAACTGCCTTTCCATGCAACTGTTTTTACCATAACTGCCTGTTTGTTTACTCTCCACGTTCTGTTCAGTCATCTTCTTATGTTAATTTTCTCTGCTTTTTAGTCACTTTTTAACTCTTACCTTGGTAGGTGATCCTTTCAAGTTCTCGTTTTATTTGTATTTGTAAATGTCAATATCTGTTGTGCTTTTTTAGATTTTTTAATGAGTGAGTGATGATTTTAGTATTCTTAATATATGATTTCCAGCCTTGAGGATGCATCATGTGATGTGAAACGTCGGTGTAATAAACGATACTTGTGAAAGACATGCCTTTACCTCTTCAACCTGGATGTTGTCGGGTCTGCTACCCCTATGATTCTCTATATATATAAGTTATATATATATATATATATATATATATATATATATATATAGATGTGTGTGTATATAAATATATATATATGGGTTACATTCGAAAAAGAATGTATTTCACATTCTGTAGAGTAATGCACAAGATAAACTAGTTCAGAGATCAAGGAGGTCGGGCAAAAGTTTGACGAAGCTTTGACGATGCTTTGGCGTCGCATCTTGGTGTGTAAACACCTGGGGTCAGCAATGTTATGCTGACGTAAAATCAACATACCTTCTCTGGGAGAATTGTGTTGAGTCCCATGAGAAGTCATGCCTACGTGACTGACCCATTTATGTATTGTTAATTCATGTCTGTCTCTTGAGCAGCGTTTCCTATCGTATGATTTTGTAAAACGAAATATATTCAGACTTCAACTTCCACTCTACGCTTAAAGATCTATTAAAACCTTCTTTGCATCTCTCCCACGATGTAAGATAGAAGATATCTTATATTTGTACTCTGTGTTCACGACTCAACCTCTACATCAGAAAGAAGCAATTGAATGAAACTTAAAGAATATCATCACAGTCGATGAGACTGAGTCAAGAACGATGAGTATTTACCAACCGACATCTGCTTTGCAGATCAAAAGAACAACCTAGTGCCTCGTTTGTAAATATAATACAAAAGCACTATATATATATATATATATATATATATATATATATATATATATATATATATATATATATGTGTGTGTGTGTGTGTGGTGTGTGTGTGTGTGTGTGTGTGTGTGTGTGTGTGTGTATATTGAATCACGAAAGTTAGGAACGTGATAAATCCATAATGAAGATATATGCCACGAAGGAAAATAAACGAAGGAGTAACTGCGAGACCTTTCGACGTTTCCACGTCCTTTACTAAGCAATTCTGCTTAGTAAAGAAACGTCGAAGGCCTCGCAGTTTTACTCCTTCGTTTTATTTTCCTTCGTGGCATATATCTTTATATATATATATATATATATATAATATATATATATATATATATATATATAATATATATATATATATATATATATATATATATACCTCGTCAAAAGTCGGTATGATACCAGCTGCACTACATCATTAAGGTTTCCTGTTTTAGAAAATATTTTTGTAGCTACCAAGTAGATGTATGTTTCGGGATTATTCAGCTACAGTGAGTTATGATTATGAAACTTAGGCTGTCGAGCCAAGCACTTGGGCGCTTTCGGCCATTCTGCTCCTAAGACAAGTGAAAAGGGGAGTTGGAGTGGTTGGACAGTGAGATAAAGAGATCCATACGAAAGAGACGAAGTAAGAGGATCTGAAGGCACTAAGAAGTAACAATTAGAGGAGTTGGACAGCAAGACTGAAGATAGGAAACTGGAAATGGAGGTAAAGTAGAGGGCTAAAAAAATGGATATAGATAGCGAGCGAGGAGACGTTGCAAATATCCTCTGTTAGTGCCTGTAGTGTACCACGTGAGGTGTAATCACGGCACGCCTCCTCCATCTCCTCCTCCTCCTCCCCGTGATAAAAAGTATTTAGACTCCAGAACAGGTAAATACAACATATATGAGCAGAACCTGTCTCTAGCAAAATAAATAAATAATAAATAAATAATAAATAAATAAAATAAATAAATAAATAAATAAATAAATAAACCTAAAAAAATGCATCTGTTAGAAGCGAAACGATGACCACACCGAAAGAGAAATATACCAGGGATACTCAGATGATTCAGTAGAGCACTAAACAACTTTGGAATTCAATAAGAAAAAAGAATGAACTACGAGAAACGGATCGATATCATTGGCAGACTCAGATCATTTTCTCCAATGCAATGACTGTTTCATGAGATAAATTTGCATTGACAATACAATAACCATTGTTTGAATTAATCAAATTTATTGTCGCATTGGTAAAAATCAGTTGGTAAAGGACAGTGGAATATATATCATTTTTTTTATTTAGTTTCATGTTCGATTTTATTTGCCGTCCTCTGGGTTCCTACTGATTGTTTCAATTTTACTATTTTTTATAACATTTCATTGCTTTTGGCTCTGGTAATTGCTATTAATTAATTAATTCTTTATTTAATCTTAGTTATCCTGGGATATGATTCATGTACGAGAAGGCACCTTTCGGATTTTATTTATGGTTGTGACAATGGTTGATTATAAACGGGTGGAGGCATGCAACCACACAAACTATATACATATATATATATTATATATATATATATATATATATATATATATATATATATATATATATATATATATATATATATATATATATATATATATATATATGTAAGGCCTAGGGTTTTTGATTAATAATATATTGTCCATGTGTTCCCTTTGACCATGGAATGTGGAGAACAGTGTAGAGGTAACGACCTGAGATAGCTGACAATGAGTTTCTGGGGATGGCGTGAGATAAAAATGCTTTAGTTCGACAAGTCAATGTACTGAGTTTATGAACTCTTTCTCAAAGTGCCTTTGTGAAACTGGATGCAGCTAGAACCGTGAGGCGCTAACGAAACTGTGTGTTCGTATGTGCGTGTGTGCCTCTTCCCTTTGAGTGTCATACCCAAGCCTATGGGAGGATTTTGACAGAGGGGCTTCAAGTCACAGTCAGATGCCGTGGCATTTGCCGGGAGTTTTTATTAAGTGTTATAGTCATCCGGCTGTTTGGGTGAGTGTTGAGTTACTTAGCCAAAGGATGGCTTGTTTGATATCTTGTAAGATGTTCCATTTTATTACTTTGTCTTTAAACTTATGTTTGCTAGCGAGTGTGTTTCTCGTGTCTTTGAAACAGACGGTTCTGGAATGAACCTGGGGGACAAAGAATTCCCAGAGGGGTGTAGACTTCTTTTTGGTGACTAGACAATGTACTGTTTCGGGTTTTTTGAGTTAGCTGTAAGACTGGATTACTTGATTGATTGATTTATTTGTTCGTTGTTAATAAACGTTAATGTTATGACGCAACTCTCTCATTTTTCATTACCTGTTTAGAATGGAGAGAGAGAGAGCGAGAGAGAGAGAGAGAGAGAGAGAGAGAGAGCGAGGCTGTGTGAGTAATGCTGTGTGTGGGTTTGCCTTCTGCTCGTGTCTAACGCTTACCTTATGAATAATGGGCGGAAATCCTCCCACCACAACACACACTATATATATATATATATATATATATATATATATATATATATATATATTATATATATATATATATATATATATATAACAGTCGTGCCTTTGTATAGGAAGGCGATCCGTTGAGTGTTATTATCTCGCGACTGTGGTACGCAAGCATTGTGGTTCCACTTCTCGTTCTCGTATGAGTGACATCCATGTAGATTTTAGTTTCTTCTTCAGTATAGGGGAGATGACTCAACTTCTTGAGTTAACTTCAACAACTTTATTACAAACTCCATCACAGGAGTATAGGAAGAGTTAGTCGGAATGACTGCTCTCTTGGAGGAGAAGTACTGAACTGGTTTACAAAGTCTGTCACATCAATAGCTGATAGTAGCTATCTCAGCAATATTGCAAAATACTAACTTGTGACTTGGAGGTCACGTGTTTTCCTCTACAGGTGATAGATCACCAGCTTCTCTGAAGGCGCTGTGAACCTGTTTACAAGATATGCCAATGTTGACACAGGCAAATGCAAACCAGGCCCTGCAAGCATCGCATGCATGGTCTAGTTTATGTCCCGTTATTCAACATTTTATCACGCTCCGATCTCGCCTGTAACCCCTTGGGTCATGGGCTTATCTACAGATATGGAAAAATATCTGTTATTAAACTGTATTCATTACACACACACACACACACACACACACACACATATATATATATATATATATATATATATATATATATATGTGTGTGGTGTGTGTGTGTGTGTGTGTGTGTTAATATATACATACACATATATATACTACAACGGTGCATGGGAAACCAAACCGACTCTTACAAAACAAGGCAAGTAGAGGAAGACCCCATATAGACTCCACTAAGCCCCCTCGCCCGCCTCCACCACACCCCCCAAGAAGCGTGGCTACCCCCCCCCCCCTCCTGATACTCAGTACTACTGAGGCCTAAAAAGGGGCGTGGCAACCCCCAAAACCCCCAAAGGGGCATGGCCACCCCGACCCCATATAGACTCCACTGGTCTGGGGGGTGTGGCCACCCCGACCCCATATAGACTCCACTGGTCTGGGGGGTGTGGCCACCCTGACCCCATATAGACTCCACTATTCTGGGGGGCGTGGCCACCCCTGACCCCAAATTGACTCCATTTGTATATAAGCTCATGTACGGTACATGAGCTCATAATTGACTCCATATGTATGATAAGTTCATGTACGTACATGAGCTCATAATTGACTCCATTTGTCTTACAAGCTCATGTACGTACATGAGCTCATATTAGGGGGGCGTGGCCCTCACCTAACCCCAAATCGACTCCACTTTTCTACCCCTGGTGACGTCACATAACTATAAGGGAATAAAACCATCCTTTCAACCCTCCACCATTCTGGGGGCGTGGCCACCCCTGACCCCAAATTGACTCCATTTGTATTATAAGCTCATGTACGTACATGAGCTCATAATTGACTCCATTTGTATGATAAGTTCATGTACGTACATGAGCTCATAATTGACTCCATTTGTCTAACAAGCTCATGTACGTACATGAGCTCATATTAGGTGGGCGTGGACTCCCCTAACCCCAAATCGACTCCACCTTTCCTACCCCTGTGACGTCACGTAACTCTCTGGGAATAAAACCATTCTTTCAAGCCCTCACCCCAAATTGACTCCACCTTTCCTACCCCCTGTGACGTCACGTAACTCTCCGGGAATAAAAACCAACATTTCAAGCCCTCACCCCAAATTGACTCCACCTTTCCTACCCCTGTGACGTTCACGTAACTCTCTGGATAAAATCCATTCTTTTCAACCCTCCTGACCCAAATTGACTTCTCACCTTTCCTACCCCTGTGACGTCACGTACTCTCGGGAATAAAAACCTAAAAACCAACATTTCAACCCTTCACCCCAAATTGACTCCACTCTTCTACCCCTGTGACGTCACGTAACTCTCTGGGAATAAAACCATTCTTTCAACAACCCCTGACCCCAATTGACTCCACCCCTTTCCTACCCCACCCCTGTGACGTCAAGTAACTCTCCGGGAATAAAAACCAACATTTCAACCCTTCACCCCAAATTGACTCCACTATTCTACCCCTGACATCACGTAACTCTCTGGGAATAAAACCATTCTTTCACCCCTGACTCCAAATTGACTCCACCTTTCCTACCCCTGACATCACGTAACTCTCCAGGAATAAAAAAACCAACATTTCAACCCCTCACCCCAAAATTGACTTCACTATTGTACCCCTGTGATCACTAACTCTCTGGGAATAACCATTCTTTCAACCCCTGACCCCAAATTGACTCCACCTTTCCTACCCCTGTGACGTCACGTAACTCTCCGGGAATAAAAACCACATTTCAACCCACACCCCAAATTGACTCCACTTTTCTACCCCTGTGATGTCACGTAACTCTACGGGAATAAAACTTGACACCCACCCGACCCAAAATAGACTCAGTTCACTGTTTTTTTGCGACTCATGTCCCCTTTAATTGTTTTCAAGTAACCGGGACGTTTACTCATCCTCCTCCTATAAAATCTCTAAATTTATATATGCACATTGCAAAACATAGTCTCTCTCTCTCTCTCCCTCCCTCCCTCCCTCCCTCCCTCCCTCTCCCTCTCTCTCAGCCGTTAAATTTTTGTTTTATATATCATACACAGTTGCTTAGATATTCAGAGTATCATGATAAAAGGATATTTGGCGACTGACTTCATCCTCATGTGATACTATATTTATTAATTTGATATCTCCCCAATAACCAACTGGGACAATGTTATCTGATGATGAATCACGCACACACACACACACACACACACACACACACATGAAGAAACGAGACCTTATCGCCATATTTGCCCAGCTGACTTCACCCCAACGTGAAATTTTATTTATCATAGAATTTGAGTCATAATCTAGGTGGCGAACACAAGGACAAAGGTACATTTCAATTTAATTTTGTTTATTTATTATACGAGTTTGAAAGAGGTTGAAAAATCAAATTACAGACGGAATTGTTATTTTATTTTATTTATAACCAATCCTAAATACAGCGGAATGAATTAATATTCCATACAAATACATACTTAGAAAAAAACTGTACAAACACGAACGCGATATACGCATTTCGCTTTTTCAAAAACAATACTTCAACGAAACATACGGCTACTATATATTTTCTAACCTGTTCCTTCACATCACAGCCCTTAGTATATACCACAAACATCTTCTCCAGCACTTTCCCGACCGTGTATCAAAGACGACGACGTTTCATCTAACACCTCAAAGCTTTTAAATTTAGCTAACAGTTTTTCACTAACTTGCACGAGGAGGTTGATGAAGCCATGGCGAGAGTTCACGTCTTGATGTGACAATCCTTCAAGAGATATGAGCTACAGAAAGCCCGCTACCCGAGAACTCTCTATCACAATCATGATTACAAACCAGTTGTGACGAAGCATCAAAGTCTTATCATTCCCTCACGCCAAAGGTCATCACATGATCATTTTATCAAAATCAGTATACGTGACTAACAGCTCCGGTATCATTGTTCCTAAAATGTTAATAAGCCACCCACACACTCGCCATCTTGTTTTTCACTTGTCCCGCCTCACCTTCCCACCCCCTCCTCCGCCTACCTCCTCCTTCCTCCTCCTCCTCCCTTTTCCCCATATTTCGCCACGTTTCGATTTGTTTTTTAATGGCTGATATTCCTTAACATCCAATCTTTAACCCCCACCATTTCAATGAAGTAGCGATAATTCGAAATATTATCAACGTGGGTTTTTTATTCCTTGAAATTCTCGAGCTATATCTAAAATATTATAACTGCGAGTGGATGATTAAATCTCTTTCTTCATTCCATTCAACCGTGTTAGAATCTTGTAAGTGCTTAACGAAAGCCGTAATGTATGACTTTTGAGGTTCTTTAAAAAATTTAAATATTGGAATAATACCTGTTAAATCGGGATTGCTCTTTTTGCGAGTCATGTCCCCTTTAATTGTTTTCAATGTAATGGGGGCGTTTACCACCTCCCCTCCAGTCACTGCACCTACATTTTCTATAGGAGGGGGAGGAGGAGGAGGAGGAGGTCCCATGAGCGATATAGCCGGCATAGGTGGTTTTTGGATATTAAGGGAGACGTGTCCGCTACTACTAACAGCTGCCGTATCCAATACTAATAGCCCTCCAGGCTATTAGTATCACCATCACAAACCTCTTTTCTATTCATTAACCTCTCGTAGGTAATGGCAGGGATAACGTAAAACTCCTTCATTTTCAATTAAAAAGACTCCCTACCAAACTCGCAGCAATAGGCAATAAAACCGATAGAATAGTCCCCCCTTTACGACTTTTCAGTATATTTTTCTTCTTAGATATGGACGTTGTTTTCAAGGACACAAGATGAATTTCTCGTCTACAATTTCTTAAGTGTTTAATAAACTTCTTATCTTGAGTTAGATTACCACAAAGAAAATTTCTAAAAATTTCCGAGAGAGTAGACACCAAACCACCGTTTAAGATGGGAATAACTTTACTTCTTTCAATGGGTGATAAACCAGAGATGATAAAATAAGTTTTTATTTTTACGTATTAAAGGTTGCTTACGGTTCATATCCGTACAATTTGAGATTCATCAACCCAGGAATTGAATTGACTCGGATAACCTTTCCAATGAACGTAATATTGAGTTTTATTATCTTTCCTCCTCCTTCCAGAATAGTGATATCATACGTTTCTGGTAGATTTGTGCGAATTAATTCTTCATGATAAAATATGCCCTTTATTTCTTCACCCGCTAAATCTTCCAAGAAGTATACGACCGGATTTTGCCTTGTATCCACTTTTCGGATTTTAAAAAATTTCCAGAGTATTTTGAATTGTATATCCCCACCTAAAATTGCGTTGCGACACTCATTGGCAATACGTACAACGTCTCCAACATTCAAGAGCGAATGGCGGGAGGATAACGAGAACAGCCTTTTTATACATACTCGAGAATTGACGTTCAATGTCATCTCTATCCGTTAATGCGTGAACCTCTTGCGGGGTGCGACCCAAACTTCTATGGGGGGTATGAATTATAAACTCTGAACAATGTCGCGCAAGACGTTAATGTATTTTAAGTATTCTTATGTGTGAGATATCTATATATCCGACCCTTAATAGTCCTTATGACTCTTTCAGCTATAGAGGATTTGATTTCTCTCGAATAAACGTATATAATATATTTTTACTATCTAGATATTCTCTGACGTGTTTGTTATAATATTCCCTACCCTCATCGCTATTCAAACGTGAATTCCCAAAAATTTCGGTAGATTCGATAACCTTCTTCAAAGCGCGACGCATGTAACACCATCCTTCCTTTTCAATGGAACAATTTTGTAGATATCTGGAAAACACGTCAATAAAGACTAGCAAATATTTAAACCCATTATTATACCGAGCTAATTTGGACATATCAGCTAAATCGGTGCTCGCTATTACTCTCGGTTTAGGTGACATGATTTTTCTTCTGGGGAATTTTTTTCGAGTGACTTTATGCAGTGTAAGACTTTTGCCCACGTAAGAATTCTTTAACATTTTCACGAGTAATTTGGCTATTCAGATTTTTCACTACTCTGAATAAAGAGTCCACCCCGCTGAAACTACCCACACCCCGTGCATCTCCGTACAAAGTTTTTAGCAGTTTTATCCGTTCTTTATCCATATTGGTAAGCTATTTGATATTCCGTTTCACCCAGAATATCAGTTCGGAGCTGTAACAGTTCAGGTGTTTCACGGAGCGAAGTCTACTAACAAATAACCATAGCGGTTACGTGATAGGGCCTTTATATATGTCTGAAAAGGCTGAAGCTTTTTGACGGCCGAATAACTGCCGACCTAAAGTTTCAATTTGTACTAAAATCACGATTTTTCATTAGAATTAATGTGAGCAATTCAAGCTTAAACTTCTACTAAACTTGCCTGAATGAAACATATTCTGCGTTATGAATATAACTGAAATAGATGAATGACGTCCCGCTGTGAAGGCGTTAGTCACAAATTTATTATCACTAGCCTCGAGGAAGCAATCATCGAGTATGAATAATAGACCTTTATTAACCTCCGTCTCCCCCTTTTCAGCGTAATCAAAGGGATTTAAAATTTCTTTGGATACTTTAAATTTGGGACCTATTGAGGGATGCGTTTCGAGGGGGTGTTCAGATACCCCGCAATATAAAATGTATTGGAAACGCGTTTCATAGAGTTCAATGATTTTTTGACATAGGACGGACTTGCCACTGTTACTAAACCCCGCGATGATAATACGAGCGGGATTAGCGAACGGGTCTAACAACTGCCAGGGAAGGGACCTGTCGCGGCCATGATGTTAGCGCGTTTAAGACTATAGTTTATGTACTTTACGCGCTCCTTTTTTATATACAAGCCTTAATAATAATTAGGGTGAATGGAAGTTGACGGCAATAATATTTGTTTAATTTCCATAATGAAATACATACAGGTTTTTTCCTACAATATAAAAATAGAACGTACAGTAAAAATGCAAACTATAATAAAAAATACAATATAATAATTAAAAATATAAAAAACTAACTGTGTATATGATTATATAATAAAAATACATTATATACAATATAATATATTAAAATATATGAATATAAGATCAAATATATAGTAAAATATACAAACTATGAGACACGGTCAAGGTGTGTGATACGACCCCGTTTAACTGGAGGAGAGGGTGAAACCATTTCCCGTCGAGAAGTCAAAGACGTCGAAGAGAGAGAGGAATTAACATTGTATATTTTACTATTCTCTCTTCGACGTTTTGAACATCCTTTCACCCGTGGGAAATGATGTGATGGATGTAGTGTCGGAGGAATAGGAGGAGTAGAATTCTCGAGGTGCTAGGAGCGGGAATATTTAAAATTGGAGAGATTGCCGCTACTACCCCACCGGCGCCACCACTACCCTCTCTAGCTCCTCCTCCTCCTCCTCCTCTGCTATACCCTCCTCCACCCCAATGTATGGATGTCCATACGCCAACGATTTATAAGGTGTCACATAATATCTCTTGTCCTCTAAAGGACAGAGAGATACCTTTTCGCTGGCTCGTATGACACATCGTGCCTCCTACTCTTGCAAATTGTGCACACAAGTATAAGTAATCTCATTCTTTTCGATTACAGCTCGATACTGGTCATGTTGGAATGGTCTTTTTGCCGGCACCTTTGTACACCTTTTCAAGGTGTTACTACGACTAGTTTCCGTCAAATACGAATAAACTTTAGTTTAACGCCGATGAATTCCCTCATGAGTTCAGCCCCCGTTTCAACCTTCACTAACCCGAGTTCCCCCTTACGTGACTCATCATACAATGCGTGAGTTTTAGGGAAATTACTCAAATCCATGTAGGGTCTGAGCACACCCTTCAGTTCCCGATTGAGGTTATCAGTCACCAGGGAAAAGATCAAGCTGTCAGTGTCGGTATAAGACTTTATACAAGACATACGTTATTGGGCAAAATGAAAATTCGATTTTAATTGATCAGCCTTTAACAGTTGTATACCTGAAAAAATCACATTGGCCATGATTGATATGGAAAACATTTTCAGGTGATTACGTGACCAATAGTCTATATTTTCAATCTTTCGATTTAAATAATGTACATATTACCGTTAATGGGAATACTGTATATATACTCAATGTAGTTTCCCTAATACCATCAGCAATTATATCACGAGAACGCAGAAAAGTATAGGGGTGGCGGTGATAATCTGATCACTTATGATAGTTTTAAAAATGGTAGAGCTATTTACTGCTTTAATTTTGTGGTGGAAGATGTTGAAGATTCCATGCCAGTGGAAATTTCGGCAAACCTGCGAATATCGATCAGGCTGGGTACGGCTACGCCTAACCCTTGCATTATTTTAACTTTTCGGGATACCAAGGGTATTTTAACGGTGGATGCGGATAGGGTTATTCAGTGTGATGTTAGGGTTAAATGGAATGGATACAAAAGAAATTGAAATAAGTTTAAAAGGTTCACGCGGTGACCGGGTTAAATATTTAGTGTGTTCGCTCGGATGAAGTAGGATTATGACATTGCCACGAAAATAGAATTGAAACCTTTAGTTTTTATATCTAATACATTATCTTCGTCTACTGATGATTAATATTGTTGGTCATTGGTATGTTTTACGTGGAAAAATCACCTAGAAATATAATCTTCTTTTTTGATAGTTACGGTATAAATCCAAAATTTATTCGAATGACTTCTCGAAATTTATATATGCGCATCCCGAATATAACCTCTATCGACTAATAAAACAACTACAACCTGATAATCGTACAAGTGCGTTCCTTTACGTTAGGTTTTTTTGTTCATTGCTTGAGTCACCGAGGTGTGAAAGCTATTATCCTTAATACAAAATGTATTCTCATTCACTCGTTTTGGGAGGTAATGATAAATGGATAACGGGATATTATTTTTAAATATTTGAAAAAGTTTAAATGTTCACATTGGAGGTCGGGTTCAAACAAACGTGCTATTACGTACAAGGAATGTCTCCGCATCTTGAACAACTAAGGTAAATGCATATTTTTCTTTGATTTTTATATTATCCATTTACATCTATTAGGATATATTCTATATATGTATCATACACCTTCAATCACATAACTTTTCAACTTATTTCAGGATGAGCTGTGAGAATCATTCACCCATGAACGTCGGGTGAAAAATGCTAAAGACGTCTTAGTCGTTTCCTCTTAAACGTTTTTCGGCATATTCAGGTTTAAAATAAGGATACACGTGGAAGTTATATTGGGATGGCGTGCTGAGACGTCTGACAGCGACTTTAGTGTATTGAATTTGTAAACTGTCTTTATGTGGTCAATAAATCCTTATGAATAATTATATAGGTGTTTTTTTTACTATGCCCACAATGCATTTGAACGGTAAAAACAGGGAAACGTAGAAAAGAGGTGCGTGTTTCTTCGAATCAGGAACTATTATTAAATATATATATAACACATCGGTTTTACATACTTCACCGGGTTGCTCGTTTCTTCAGTAGTGGGTGGTGGCGAAGTTGGTCGGGGGTTGCACTGTTGTGGGCTGCCAGTGGTAGTTGTTTTGCATCTCCTGCTACTCTTTTCTTCTCTGCTTCATGTTCATAACCCGTTTTCACCTTCCTAATAAATGAGTTTGGGGGGCTCCAACACCATAATAGCAATGGTGTCTGACTTGAGTTGGCTACTTTCGTCGGCTGACAGTTCACTACTAGAGTTATTTTCCATATCTGAAAGGAGGAATAAATGACTGTTTTATATATTCCGCTTCTTTCAACGGGTACAAATTATTTTATAAGAATATCTATTCCCATATACAGATGATCTTATTGCTGTTTTTAATTTTATTTACTATACATATGTTCAAGTAAATGGAAAGTGTTTTATATGCTACTTTTACTGATAGTGACGGAGGGAAAATCAACCCCGTTCCCGGTCAAGAGGAGAAATACTGTAGGGACGGAGGGTCGGTGTGTTGCACTTACTCTATACACTTTGGTAGGGAATAACATCATTTTCCTTTGTCGGGTTGTATTTATGTGTTCAGTTGGGAAGTAATAATCAGGTGTGACTATGGTGTTTTCGATGAAAGTATTGTATTCCAAAGATGAAGTTACGCCTTGTAGCGATAGAATTTATCCCCATTGGAGGAAAGATGTGTGGAAGTTTTATATATGAGTCATATGTGTGTGTGTGTATTGTGTGTGGACGGCCTTTGTCGTGAGGAAATTATAAGACTTGTTTATTCGTGTACTGCGAATCATGGCGGAGTGATACTGATTTTGATAAATGAGTCATGTGTGGATGACCTTTGGCGTGAGGGATGATAAGACTTGTTTATTCATGTTAGTCTGAATCATTGCTGTGGGAGAGGCTTGATGACTTCGTCACAACGGTTTGTATCATGATTGTGATAAGGGGTAGTGGGGCTTTTCGTAGTTCATTATCTCTTGAAGGATGTCACATAGACGTGAACTTCTCGCCAAGGCTTCATCAACCTCCTCGTGCAAGTTAGTTTTCGGGAACTTGTCCGAAAATAAGTTCCGGAAAGAGAAATACGTGTTTAGTAGTGGCCACTAATTGTGTGACATGCAGGAATTACGGGTTGTGGCGGACGTCATTCGAGCTTATCCATAGCCCGAATTGGTAGGTTTTTCAATATTCTCGCACTGGTGCATCTATGCCTGTCTTCGTGAATAGGGCGGGGGTATTGAAGGGTCCGCCATTGTGAAAAGACCTGAAAAGATCACAATCTTGGGAAGGCGACGAAGTTGATCTACCCACCATAGCTACCTTATTAACACAAAATAGGTATTGGTGCCTCCCCCATTGAAGATAATGATACGCGCCCAAAGAGCGTGGCTTATTCCAAAAGATGAAGATCACGCCGATCGTTTGGGCAGAGATACCAAACAGATGAGGGTTCAAATCACTTTTTTTCTTTTTTTTTCGGTCAAGAAATTGAAGGAAGAATTATTTAAATCATCGTATGACTATGTCAAATATGTTATTTTTCCTGCTGCATCGGTCCAGAAGCGGACTGGTTAATATGACTTGGTTGAATCAATATTTTACCTGTGTTAGCTACTTTCAGTGATGAAATGAGCAAAAATTGGTAAATATGCTGTGGGCTATAATGAAAAAGATTTTACCTGTTGGAGGGGAAAGGTGTGTGGAAGATTTATATATGAAAAACTTTGTTTTTAGCTTTAAATTTAAAAGCTTTGAGAGGGTGTTAGATGAAACGTCGTCCGTCTTTGATACACGGTCGGGAAAGTGCTGGAGAAGATGTTTGTGTTATATCTAGTAAGGGCTGTGATGTGAAGGAACAGTTAGAAAATATATAGTAGCCGTTATGTTTTTCGTTGAATATTGTTTTTGAAAAAGCGAATGCGTATTATCGCATTCGGGTTTGTACAGTTTTTTTCTACTGTAGGTATTTGTATGGAATATTTAATTCATTCCCCTGTATTTAGGATTGGTTATAAATATAAAATAACAATTCCGTTCCCTGTAATTTGTTTTTCAACCTCTTTCAAACTCGGTATAATAAATAAACAAAATTGAAATGTGTACCTTTGTCCCATGTGTTCGCCACCTAGATTATGACTCAAATTCTATGATAAATAAAATTTCACGTTGGGGTGAGTCAGCTGGGCAAATATGGCGATAAGGTCTCGTTTCTTCATGTGTGG
>NC_087211.1:68293975-68296475 GCF_015104395.2 Macrobrachium nipponense | reverse complement strand
GAGAATTTATTACAATGAATTAATGGGAGAAGTCTTGTGTTAATTATTTGTTGAGTTTTTTGTAACTTTGGGGAATATTTTCAGTGATTCACGGGGATGAGTTTTGCTGAATCTTGATGAATCTGACTGAATCTTGGTGAATTGTGTGAAATTTTGCTGAATTTTGTGCTGAATTTTTGGAGAATGGACAGCATTAACATTGGTGGATATTTTTTTGTACTGATACTGATGATTTTGATGATAGCAATTTTTTTGTGATGATTTTGTGATAATGATACTTCTGATACTGATTTTTATGTACTAATACGTGGGTGTTTTAATGCTGGAAGGGAGGTGAAATCTTTTTGTGATTATGGGAAGAACTAACAACACATTTAGTTTTTTTTTTCTTTTTTTATGAGTTCAGGCAGATAATTGCTTGACATTTAGTGAGTTACGGGAGATAGTTAACAGTGCCGTTGATTTTCCTTTTCTCCTTTTTTGGAAATTAGCCATCGCTGACACAAGTTTTTTTTTTTTTACCATGGGTGAATTTGAATTTGTTTTTTCTCTCCAGTTATGTGAATATTATCTCAGTTCATGACTTAGAGTCATTGTTCGGGAACGTGTTCGTCTTTTAGCTATTTGATGCTATAGAGAATGAGTCTTTTGGGAGAATTTTTGCACGTTTTGAATGCATACGTAATGGCACTACATTTTTTCTCTGATATTTATGTTCCAGAAATTGTGAGTTTTCTTGCACAATACCTTGGTTGTATTTGTGACAACTTTGTGAGAGATAAGAAACTTGGCTAAGTTTTCTAATGACATATGTCGTAGTGCATATGGGGAAGTCTTTGCTTAGACACTGTGAGTTGGGAGTTCTGTTACAATGACTTGTGGCACGTTGGTGGTTTTTTCTAGAATTTTCTAGACAGTTTTATTTGCCGAGTTTTTGCCCTTTTTTTTTTTAGCAGTTATGCTAAATGGAGAGAGTTTTTATAGTTTTTACTATAACTTGAGTTATTCTCTGGAGAATTGGAGTTATAATTGAGATATATTATTTGGAGAGATAATTGGAGGTATATATGATTTTGGAGTTATTTTTTGAGATATATATATGGGAGATATATATTTTTGCCCATTTTTGATATTTGCCAACAATGTGATGAGAGCTATGTTTAGTTCAATTATTTTGCAGCCATCTTTGTTGCAAATGGAGTCACATATTTGGAGATTATGGGGCAATATTTGTGAGTATGTGAGTCAGTTGCCTTGAGTGCACATTTTTTGGAGATATACTTTTTGGAGCCTTGTTTTGTTCCACACGGAGTTATTGGGGAAATAGAGGTAAATATTTTGTATTTGCCGAAATAGATGTGATTATTCTCTATTCCTGGAGTGGTGTCTTTTTTTACTGACTTGTGGCTATTAGAGAAATAAGAGAATAATATAATGGGGTTGGTTATTAACCAAATGGAGGAAATATTTTTATAACCGGAGTGGTGTTATTATTGATATGATGTCTCATAATGGAGTTGGAATTAATCTTGGGCGGGTGACCTTTTTTTTTGTGGTTAGGGAGTTTTTTTTTCGAGTCAAGAGGAGATTTCTGAGGTTCTCTTTTTTGATTTCGTGACTATTTAGAGAGAAGTGGCATTACTGCATTACGAGTCATTTGGAGATGTGTGCATTTTTTCATGTTCACAAGTGTGTTATTCTTGGAGAAATATAATTTGGGGAAAAGTCATGTTGAGAGAATAAGTCATTGAAGACAGTTTTTTGAACACATTGTCATATCCCTGGAGTTAATTCTGTGAAATGTGTCAGTTAGACGTTTTTTTTCTAGAGAATCATGAGTTTTCCAAACTTATGTGTCTGACTTGTTGTTTGAGCATGCGTCCGCAGGCGATTTTTCTGCTGACAAGCGATGTGATGAGCGTGTGCTGATTCTTTTTCCTCTGATGGTGACAGATCAGAATTTTTGCAATATCTGGAAATGTTGGCTATAGCATTTCACGAAAGCGCATGTGTGAGAGTTTGCTTTCTGGCAAATTCCGGGGCTTTACATGGAGCATTTCTTGGCGAAGAACGCGGGAGTTATGCATATTATACATGTATTATGTATTTTGTGATTGGGGAAACTTATTTGTGAATATCTTTTTTTTATTATTTTTCTTCCTTTTCTTATGAGAGATATGATTTGGGATTGGAGCTTGAGTAGCATTTCTTTTTTGGACGGGAGATTTGATTTTACCGGGAGATGTTAATTTTCGAGGGTTGTTACTTACGTAAATGGGAGTTTGACATTAAGTCTCATTGTGATTAGTTATTGAGCAGTAAAGGGGTTTTTGATGTTAAAAGTTGGAGATTTTTGCTGATTTTGTGGGAGTTTGAGAGAACATTTTTGGGTCTGGGTATGTTACGAGATTTTTTTTTTCCCTTGGGCTTATTACGAATTTTTCTTTTTTTTTTTTTTGTGAGCACATTCGAGTTCGAAATGTGAGTGCAGAATTCCGTG
>NC_087211.1:68266475-68288975 GCF_015104395.2 Macrobrachium nipponense | reverse complement strand
GTCTGTGAGAAACGCCGCTCTTTTGGTGTGTATATATGTAACAAAGGGACGAACGTTCTGTTTTTTTAGAACGAGAGGAAGAAAATATGAAAGTCAGGTCGGCGGAGATGTTCTTGTCACTTTCATTCGTCTTGGCAGCTGAGCATCACTTTGACAACAGTACTGTTGAGTCCACAGATGTGTTACAACGTTATCATTTTACTTTTGGAATTAAGGGGTTATCGTACCACGTTTTGGTTGCATGGAAAGGTTTAATTGGCTATAAGTAATCTAAGAACATTATCTTATATTATGTAGAATTATAGACATTGTTCATGTTTTATTCTGCATGACAACAAAAACGAAATTTGTAGACATCTTTACTTGCACGGTTATTCATGTATGAATAAGTATATCTTAGTTTAAACAGACCACTGAGCTGACCAACAGCTATCCTAAGGCTGGCCGAAGGATTAGATTGTTTTTACTTGCTAGGAGCCAATTTCTTACTTAGCAGCGGGACCTACAGCTTATAGTGGGCTCCGAACCACATTATATCTAGAAATGTATTTCTAATCAACAGGAATAAATTTCTCTGGTTCCGCATTGGCAGCAGTGGGGAGCGAACTCAAACTACCAGATTGATAGGCGAGTTCGCAACCCACTCGTCCAGTGAGGAACCTATACCATGTATGAATGTGTATGACATATGTTACGCCAAGTTCATAATATTTTGTCGTGGCCAAGGTATATGTGGTCGTGACAGGTCAGTCACAATTATTTCCGATTTATCAGCTGGATATGATATAATAGTGAAGTATTTAATGTGGTTTGACTTACAGTTTTGTGTATATTAGTAGATGAAGGGTTGCGTTCAGATGTCTTTGAGTGAATAATTTTATTATTTGCTTGTAAGCATTGCTTGCTATACCAGTTGTTGTACAGTCATGACTAATCACTTTTTTTTTAACTCTCTTAGTTTCCAAATTTCATTTTCGTTCATTTCGTTAGTAAACTGTTAAATCAAAATCAGTTCGTACTCGCAGATAAGAACACGTGAACCCTTGCTTAGTGAGAATAAAAAATCATTTAAAAAACCCCATTGCTTTGTGTTTAATGGAGTCAACAACAACCAATACTTTTATGCTTGACAGCTACGCATTGACCATTGATATAATCAGAATGAAGATATGAAGATATAAAAACAAGTACTGAATCTCTCTCTCTCTCTCTCTCTCTCTCTCTCTCTCTCTCTCTCTCTCTCTCAATGAAGACAACATCCAACCACGACCCCTCACAAAGAACGACCCATAACCAAACACTTACAAATCCTCGGAGTACAATTACGGCCGAACTCATGACGCTTTGCGCGCACTCAAGCACTCGAGCGCGCCCATGAATTACAAAGCAAGAAGCTCATCCTGGCAAAAGCAAACGGTTTAAGTAGCGTTTGAGGAAGCAGAAGGACGCACTCCAACGAGTGTCATAAATTGCAGTCAGGCGAAGTCATTAGCCCAACTTCACTGGGCTCCAAAGCCCCAAGCAGGCTGGGAGGATTGAGCGGGGGGGGTGGGTTTGTTTAGGGAGGAGGTTGTTGGTGGGGGGCGGGGGGGGTTAGGGTTGTTGTTGATTTTTGTTACAACACGAATTTGCACACTGGCTTAGGAGCGAAATTTGGCTTTTTGTCTGCATTTCTTGTCTGTGTGTATTTACGTATGGATGTATGTATGTATATACTGTAGAGATATATGATGACAGTACTCATTGATGTCTGTACACGGGCTTGTTCGCACACACACACACACACACACATATATACTATATATATATATATATATATATATATATATATATATATATACTATACATATATATATATATATATATATATATATATATATATATATATATATATATATATATATATTATATATATATATATATATATATATATATATTTCTTTTATATATATATGTGTGTGTGTGGTGTGTATGGATGTGTTTTTGTTTTGATACGGTTTTCAAACCCTGTGTTTGTGTTGTGATATTCGCCCATATGCTGTGCATACATGTTTATTTTGTATACTTGTATTATCCTTCGCCTTGTATATCTAAGATTAGTCCTATAATTCTCTCACTTCCTGCTGAGTTGAGTTCTTTTTCCATCTGCTTTTGGTGAAGAGTTGCTTTCAGGTCAGCCCGTTAACTCCATTGTAACCTCTACACGGTTTTGCAAACTATTCTCTCATATAATCTTTTCCTGGTTTTCATTAAAAATTTCTCCATTTCACAATTTTGATTAAAGAAAAGCAGTTAGTTTTATTTTACACTCTACTTGGTCTGCTTCCATAATCTCTGACTGATGAAAATAGATTTTGAATTCGTTTCGACATCTCTCTGATCATTCGTTCAATAGAAGTCACAACGGGAATCATAAGTTTTGGCGTACTTTCCACCGTCCATTTTTGTACATTATTTATTTGTTTATTGATTGATTGATTAATTTATTAATTATTTTTTATAAGTGGGGTTTCCTATTTTTCCCTTTAGATCATCTTACTTCTTCCTCATGAACACCGTATTAATTTAGAAGCTTGAATTTCAAGCCAATGACCCATCTGGTGGGTTTGTTCCATATGAATAGGTTTCATCTTCTGAATAATATAATAATAATAATATAAATAATAATAATATAATAATAATAATAATATAATAATAATAATAATAATAATAATAATAATAATATAATAATAATAATTTATTATTATTATTATATTATTATTATTATTATTATTATTATTATTATTTTATTATTATTAGGATATTTTTTCCGCCGTATGTTAACCTCCTCCTATCTCCCTTCCCGGCCCTAATTGAAAATGGAAAATTAGGCCGTTTCAATCGTAAATCTCACGGAATCTGAACCACTTGTTTTCTTCCCTTTTCTTGTAAGTTCCTTATTCGTTTATTACCTACTTGAATCGCTGATTCTTTTCTCGGTTGATACCAAGCTAATTCGCCAGCCAGCGGTACATAGCATTCGCTAATTTCCTGATTAAGATCTTAGTAGAGTGTCGCATTATTGATACCTGTGAGTTTGCGCGTTCGTTTGTGCAAACTTTATCTTACATGTGTCATTTGTCATTCATGAGAATAGCTGAAGACAAGAGTAAAACTATCTGTATTAGTTTTATTATTTCAGATGTTAATTTGAACATAATGTTTCAGATTTAATATAGAGTTTGGTGGTTTTTTTCCATAATTTTCTGAATATGCAGAAAAACAGTTAATTCATATTGACGATTGCTCAGTTCAGTTTGCATCATCCACGTAAGTTGAAAAGTCAGTGTTGGGATTTGCTTCCACGCAACGTGAATTATTTATAGCAAATGGTTTCATATTAACTAATCAAGCTGGCCCAGGGACCTATGGTTGTTTTTTATTGCATATTTCGTGCCTTTTCATTAAATATGAATTGTTCGACACAGCTTTCATATTAGTCGTTAGGCTAAATAAAAATGCTTGCAGTTCAGAATATGAGAACATATTATTTCCACTTAATTAGAGACAGATTTATTCGATCGCAAAAAGTTAATAATATCATTTCGTAGTTATTTGCAACTGGCATTTTCATGTGTGGATAGCAGTTCTGTTTTGTAATTGCCCTTAAATTTATACTCAGATTATTTGAGTTAATTCCTTATTAAGTTGATAAACATCGTTAATTTGTTTTTAAATATCCCTTCATTATAATTCCAAACAATACGTGATTGCAAGCTCACATTGAACATACAAGAGCCTCTTCTACTTATTTAGATACGTATTTTTTAAGAAATGGGAAACTGTATCATTTAGATAATGTCCATTATATCACAACTGTGTTCAGTAACTGTTTCAGATGACTTTGGAACTCAGTCAACTTTTCTTCTTACGCTTAGCCATAGGCATCTTTCAGGAGGCTGGTCTACCTCTCTTATTTCAGTATATACACTCTAAAAAATTATGGGTATATAATAAAGGGTAGAAAAAAAAAGGGTGTTTCTAGTGGTTAAAATAGCATACCCCATCCGGGTATTAAGACTATAGTATACCCTTTACAATATACCCTATCATGGGTATAACATATATGGTGATGCCCTCATTGCGGGGTATTCTATACGATATATATGCCCAGGTATATAAATTATATAATTACTATATTAATGCAATACACCCTTAGGTGTACGTATCCTTACAGTATATAAAATCATAAGGTCAATGATTATGAAAATTTGGTTTATCAATTTATTATTTTCATCGCACTTGAAGTATTAGTGATGAAGGCGGGTGGATGCGCGTAGCGTATACGAGAGACAACTTGCAGAAGTGTTGTTGTGTGGTAGGAGGCACGTTACGTGTTTTGAAATATTGGCGCCACACTGTCTGGGACACACTTGCAGCGATATCTCTTTGGAGAATTAAGTTATCTATAATATTTCGATTGGAAAAGTTCCTTCCTATATGCTGAAATCAACACTTAAGTTTCACTGAAAAAATGCTGTCCCAGAATTCTTTAAAACTTCCATATATTGCTCAATAACCACACCTCACCCCCACCAACCACACCTCACCTCCACCACACAGACGTAACACCGCTAGACTGAAATGTTGAGCGAGTCACCGAGAACTGTGACAATAGCAGCAAATGCAAAAGAGACGACATACTATATCAATGCGTATGTCTATGTAATATATATAGTGTATATATATTATATACTATATATATAGATATATATATATATATATATATATATATATATATATATATATATATATATATATATATATATATATATATATATCTAATAAAAGGAGCCCATAAAAACACCAATAAAATAGAGAAAAATGCTATATTTCAGAGACTGCTGTCTCCCTCTTCAACATAACCATAGAATAAACTGGAATTTGTCACGTGTAATTTATAGCAGCAACTGCCGGTACAAGAGTCAAATGATGGAATCGGCCTTAATAAAAGAGAGCATGGTAATAGAACATCTCAAAAGGAGCATGGATTTCGGACACGATCGACAACGTCTTCATTCAACCAACCCTTAAGAAGATTAAAGGAAGATTATCAGCGGGGGTGACTTAAAATGGCTTGTTTGTGGATGGACCTCTTGGTATAAATACCACTTTTCTGTAAACTTTTCTCATTCATCTACCTGAAGATGATGGTTTCCTCCACAGGTATATTAGTGAAAAGTGCTTCAACGTCGAAGCTTGCCATGGTTAGGTCAGAGTCCTGCATAAAATATTGTTCTTAAAATCAAGAGAGTTGGTTAGATTATATTCATTTTTAAAATGATTCTCTAATAGAGGTGTCAAGAATTTAGCTATTTTGTAACCTGGTGTAGTATAGGATGAAAGGATGGGTCTCATAGGGATACCCTCCTTGTGTATTTTTGGTAGGCCCTCCGTCTTTTAAACCACTTTTTTACCGAAGGTATGTAGATGAGACTTTTGTTTTGTTTAAAGATAGGCATCATAGCGGCTCATTTTTACATATGCTAACTCCAAACATCAAAATATTAAATTTACCTGTGAATTAGAAGAAAATGGACAATTAGCATTTTTAGATACAATGGTAGTTCGTAAAGATAACCGTTTTTACATAGGAATATACAGGAAACCTACCTTTACCGGTCTTGGCTTGAATTTCTACAGTTTTTGTTTTTATAATTTTAAATTAAATTCTTTATCAACACTCCTCCACAGGGCTATAAACCTAACATCAAGTTGGAAATTATTCCATGACGAAATAATATTTCTTGAGGGATTTTTCAAAAGCAATTGTTACCAATCGGGGTTATTTTTTAAATACGTCAAAAATACCATCAATAACTTTTTTCATCCACCTAGTCCAGTCCATTTAGCACAGAAATTTAGATACTATATTAAAATACCTTATATACATGATAGGAAGTTTTTGCCCTCCCTTAATTTGAAAAATTTAAACCGCCATTATCCAGCAGTTGATACCAGATTCACTTGCATAAATCCTATAAATATTGGTAGCTTGCTAAAACACAAGAGAAATTGCCCTCCTTGATGCAATCCGGTGTAGTGTATTTAATTGCTGCCGATGTAATCAGCAGATTTACGTAGGAAGTACGCGCCGGTTGCTCAAAGTGAGATGCGATGCTCATAGAGGTGTAAGTTACCGAACGGGCAGCAAAATTATCCACCCCTGAACAATCATATTAGGAATCACGCCAGAATGTAAGGGCAAGAGATAGATTATAACAACTTTAAGGTCATTATGACGTCACCATATGAACACCACCTCCTCGTTCTTGAAAGTTTGGCAATTAAGAAACTGGTACCTTCACTTAACAACCATACTACCTCAGTACCTTTGTATATAGCATAAAGACACATCACTTTGTTCTTTGCCTCTTCTTGACTTTTTTTCCACCGTCCTGACACGGAACGGCGGGACTCTGCTTGAGCAAGGTATTTTCCTCATTTTTAATATTTCTATACTTATATATACATATGTTCTGTTTTTATTCGTAATTTTACTTAGAAAATATTTTAATTTTTTTATTGATTTTACATTTCCTTTCTTGAATATGTTATGTATTGATGTAATACTCATTCTTTGAGATTTTTTAATTTGTAATTTTACTTAGAAATACTTTAATTATAATAATTTTACGTTAACATTCCTAATTGTTTGGTAATGATGTAATATTTTATTTCTTGCCTTTAGCCTGAAGATGGGACTTTGTCTCGAAACGTCGCTAGCAATAAAGAATCATGTAATGTGCCATGTCCTTCCGTATCCCCGTAACCCTATATATCATATATATATATGTGTGTGTGTGTGTGTGCGCGTGTGCGTGTGTGTGCGCGTTGTGCGTGTGTGTGTGCGCGCGCGTGTGCGTGTGCGTGTTTTTGTGATTTTGTGTATAGGTATATATATATATATATATATATATATATATATATATATATTATATATATATATATATATATATATAATGCACTAGAAGGTTTATCCGGATGAAGGAAAAGTTCCAAAGAAATGGATAAGATAATAGATAATCATTTATTATATCAAAATTAAAGGTGATACACGAAGATATAAGAATATTAGGTGGCATACTGTTTCTTAGTGTAACAGGGAAAGTATACGGTTGGACGTATATAGAGAAAGTAATATAGATGACCGAGGTATTACCTGTGGAAGAACTGTGTTCGGTAGAGTTAGGAGGAAAAGAGTTAAATGGAAAAAATATTCCATATGAAGTAGTTAGTGATGTTTAAAAGCAAATGAAAAAAAATTATGTGGCAGATATGGATTTACTGGACTTATTGGACTTACCGATGAAGGGAAGCGTTGGAAAGCACACTAACATAATCGAAAGGGGGGGTTGCTAGTTAGATGTTAAATTGGTCTGCAACGAGAATGAGGGCACACGCCTATGAATTTTTTGTTTACAGATGGAGTGGTGTGAGAAATTAAAAGGAAAATGAAAATTCGAAAACACTTGGGACGTTTAATGAATTTCAAAAACAACAAACTTCAAAAGTGTTGCTTAACTTATTTTGAATTCTAACATTCCTCTATTTTAGTTTTTATTGTGTGTACGTATGGAAACATGAGTAAATGCATTTATGTATTGTGTGCGTGTGTTCCAGTGTGAGAGCATATGCCTTTGTTTAGTTTTTAATTCAATTTTCATTAATTCATCACCGCACCGAATGACCTCTTTGTTCCCAGTTCTTGGCATCTTCCCTAGATCTTGGCTTTTTTGTGGCGTAATGGATCTACTGGCATTGCTTCATTGTTCGTTTTATTTCCATTAAAGTTTGTGTAAATTATATAAAAATGTAGAAGATAATGAGACAGCACCCAAATAAGCCAGCTTAATGTTGCGCAAGAGGACTGTTAAGGATATTGAAAATTTAGACACAAGTAAGTACGTAGTTTTATAAAGGACTTCCTATGTGAGGCCTGTACGTATATATAATTCTTGGAATATAAAGAGAGGCTAAGATTCTTTTTTTTTTTTCCTCTCACTCTCTCTCATTTGAATTTCCGACTATATGCTGTATGCTACCGTGATTCTTGTTCTAAGATTCAAAATGTAATCTCTTCAAGTCGTAAAAATTAAATCATTCATTGGTAGAGATAAACAACCGCAAACTACGAATTCTGAGAACTGAAATGTTTCCTTTTGTTTTCGAAATGATAGAATCTGGTATTTGGTAATGAGGAATCATATCATGATATTCGGACTTGAATCAATAGAACATATAATTTGCACAAGGTGGAAGTTATGGAAAGTTCAAGATATGTAATTGGTTGCTTCCTGAATAGGAAAAATTTCTGCATAGGAAGGGTCGTTGCTTTCAGTATAATTGAAGAATGTACACGATGTATTACGAAAAAAAACAGAAATGTCAGTAAAATCTTATTCGTTTCCGCAGAGAAAGAGATAATATAAAAATTAGAACACGGACTCAATCGACATTTTATGGCCTGTTCGGGAATATTCCTCGTACAGTATCTCTTTCTTCATTTGTGAAAAACTAAGATGCAACAATGAATGGTCTTTGTATTCTTTACTTGCCTTGAGAAGTAAGTCACTAAAAACGTAAATAAAGTTGTTCTGCGCATGATGGTTTCGTTTACTAAAATAATCTTCCATGTTTGCATGAGAATTAACAGAGAACAGGGCTAGTCCGTCTTGCTTTGGTCGAGGTTGACCAGCTAGAGATAAAGAAAAGCCATTAGTCAGTATTTAACCTAACCAGACTAAAGGAAGAAGGAAGCCCTCTTAACCCGTTCATATGTTTTTCACTTGGGCAGATCTTTTCATATCGACGACCCGACCGGATGCAGATCTAATCAGAGGCGAACGGAATATCCGAACGTGAAATTAGATATAATGACCCCTCATTTCATTCTTCTACTGGTTTTCTTCTAAGGTATGCTTCCAGCGTCATCACAAACGCGGCAGTAACGCCGGGACGGCCTCTAACCCTTTACTCTATTAATAATCCTGGTTTATATCTGGTCGAGCAACATATTATGCTCGGCGCTTTTAAGCGGTTGCAGATTTAATGAAAATTAATTTTAGAAAAGGACTTGGCTTTAGTCCAGTATACAGTAGCACGGAGCCCGTTTATGCTTCCTTTGACAGCAGCCGTAATTTAACGTTAGCTGCAGTTGGTGAAAAAACTCCGTGCAATTTGACGTCGTCTGAACTATTTAATTTGTCCCTCCTGAATTAGGACGAAAAGTCTGTATTTTTCCTGTGCTTACTCGTGCACATACATAATTATATTATTATGTGTGTTTTTCCGTTTCCTGAAAAATGGGCTGTATTTTTGTCGTCTTGAGCAGCGAATTATGTGTGTGTTAGTAGTTAGTTAACTGTGGACAATCCCAGCTAGGGTGGAGAGGAACGTGGGACTAATTACAACATCCCAAAAAATGTTTTGAGAATTGGATGGTTAACGTTTTCAGAGGTCAATTTGTATGTTAGCCTTTTTTCTAATTTTTATTTATTTTAAAAAATCAATTTAATACTTTATTTTGTAAAACGTTTATCGAAATAATTCTATTTTCAGTGGTAGACGGCAAAGAAATATGAAGGAAAGTCATTGATGAATTAATGTTGCAATTACTCTACATAATTTTTTTACTAACTAGTTTTATTTTCCTCACTCACAAACTTTTAGCTTCGACAGTTTGCCCCTTTGTGCATCTGTCACACAGGTTTAAAAGTAAATTTTCTTTGTTGTCATTATCCTTTGGTCCTGGGTCGTCTGTCCCCTAAAAGGGCGACACTTAAAAGTGAAATAAATCTGGCGTTTTTAACTCCATCCAACTACCTGCCAATAGGAAACACGAAGTGCTGCTGGGGAGCGATTAAGAGTTAGTGGTGCATTCCTATGTGCGAGATTGCTGGAGGGGTCTATTATATGGAGGGTCTCCCCTATTTATGCTGCCTTTGAAGTCTGGCTGGAAATGGATAAAGAATTTTACTCTACCATTTTGATTTTTTTTTTATTCACCAAAAGGGGAAACATTTGTGAGATATTTTTCTCATTGTAGACTGTGAATTGATGGATGAAGACCAGGAAAGACATTTATAAAAAAAAAAATTGAAAGTTATTTATTTATTTTTTTTATTTACTTCATGGGCTTCATCTTTGTTGTTTTTTTGTTATTTTTTTTTTTTTTTTCTTAAGTCATAGAAATTTCATATTCTTTTGTATGTTTTACATTTAGTAATCATCATATTTGGAATTTGTGTAGTGGGATTAAAGTGGCCGGTAATATTCACATTAGTTGCCAAAAAAGAAAAAACTTGATGAAGTTTCTTAAGCATATTAAGTATAGTAATACAGTTTTATAAATAGTACTTATTATTTTCTTGAATCATTCAGAAAAGTACTTAAAAAGATTTTCTTTATTTTATTACCATGTCTTCTCAAATACTCGTTTTTCTCAAGGAATTTTTCACATAATGGATAATTACACGTAATTCGGGCATTCACCTTTTTTTTATTATCAGTATTCCCATATACTTTTTTGTATGCTTGGGGTTTCTTGAGTACGGAAAGATAGTGTTAAAATGATATAGATATAATTTCACAGTAGAATTTTAATTGCACAGTAGTCCCACATGAAGAAAAACAACGTCTCTCCTACTCTCTCTCATCTGCTCTCTCTCTCTCTATCTCTCTCTCTCTCCCTCTCTCTCATTTATATTCCAACTAAAAACAATATCCATTTTAAATTTAAAGTAATTTTTGCTCGTAAGAATCTGAATCTCTCTCTCTCTCTCTCTCTCTCTATCCAACTAAAAACAATATCTCTTTAAAATTTAAAGTAATTTTTGCTTCGTACTGAATCTCTCTCTCTCTCTCTCTCTCTCTCTCTCTCAGTCTCTCTCTCTCTCTCTCTCTCTCTCATTTATATTCCACTAAAAACAGTATCCATGTTTACTTAAAATAATTTTTTTCGCGTAATGAATCTCTCTCTCTCTCTCTCTCGTCTCTCTCTCTCTCTCCTCTCTCTCTCTCTATCTCTCTTATTTATATTCCAACGAAAAACAATAACCATTTATATTTAAAGTAATTTTTTCCTCCTACAAAAAGCTTTCCCTAACTTTCCCTTTTCCCATGCCGTTTTCGGGGTGAAAGCTTAAAGACTTTCACAAATAAAAAGAAAAAAAGATTAAAAAATAAATGTAAAACAGAGTTATTCGGGGCACCTTACTGCTACAGAGCCGAAAGTGCTTCAGATCTACATCGAAACCGTATTTCATTGTTGAAGTCGCAAAAAGATTTTGAAAAAAAAATGCAGGGAGGGGAATGGGAGGCTACAATAAAAAAAACAAAAAAAAATAAAAAAAACTATAAACTGTAGAAACATCTCACAGAAGGTAGGAATCACAGCATTAAGGAGCATTTGAGGAGAACGATGAAATTGAAATAAAAAATGCATCACGTAGTCGAAATGAAATTTGCATCAAGAAATCGAAATCAGTTTGGTGTCACGAAATCGAAATTAAAATGTTCTCATAATCTGAATTATAGCGGCATCAAGAAATCAAAATGAAGATGGTTTTAAATTTAGCGGTACAAAATTTCTGCAAAAGTTTTTAAAGCTGCCAAAAAAAATTCATATAAAAAACATTTATAATTTTGAAAACACTGCTAAAGTAATCCGATTGTTTATATATATATATATATATATATATATATATATATATATAATATATATATATACTATATTATATATATATATATATATATATATATATACCATGTATAATTTTTTTAAAATGAAAATGTCACATAAATCAGTTCCTGAGGCCTGTTAGAGTGGAGGACAGTCTTAGAAGAAAACAAATTTTTTTAGCGCCCCTATAAAGTATTTTTCATATCTCGCTTCTAATTTCCATATAATTGCAAAATGAAAATATATATAAAACCGACTTTTAGGCTTTTATTAACGTGGAAAAATACTAGAAGAAAGCCGATTTTATAGCCACTTCTATATAGCATATTTTATATTTCGTCTGTAACTTTTCGGTCGACTTGCTGTACCTTCGTTCGTAATCTTACTCTTCCATCTTACTCTCCATCCTCTCCTAATTGTTACATAATGTAACTGCTAGATTTTCCTCCTGTTACACTTTTCAAATCTCTTTATTCCCACTTTCCCCTTCAGCGCTGATCGACCTCATTGGTCCCATCGCTTGGCACTTGGCCGAAATTGTATATCCCACTGTCACCATTCCATCCTGTGCGAGAGGAGCCCCTGAACAATCGAACTAACTACTAAAGTGAAAAAATATTCGCCCAAAACCATAACATGGAAACGAAATGGCACAACTCTGCCTTTTGTCGTCTCTAACAACCGCTGACTCATCTAAAGGTTAAAGGCACCGGCCATTTCAAGCGGCGTTTTGAAAAGATATTCGCTCTCCAAGTGATAATTGGGTCTCTCTCTCTCTCTCTCTCTCTCTCTCTCTCTCTCTCTTTATGTCGACCAATTTCATCTTCACGAAAGGCCTAAACGTCACGGTCATGTGATGATATTTGAAACTATTGTGGGCACCAGTAACTTAAATTTTTTTGTATGAGAGATATCGAATGGCGTGAGACTGACGCGTCTTTTATGTTTACAATTTGTAAAAGTACCTCATCTGTTCACTTCTCAGTAGGCGCTGTGAGACGGTAATTTGTATTTGAATTTGTTTTAGTTCTTTGATATTTTTCATTTAGTTAATTGTTGTTATCATTATTTCACTAGATCAAACCTTTTCACATAAAACAAGCACAGCAAAGGGCCCCTTGACTTGAAATTCAAGCTTCCAAAGAATATTGGTTCCAACCTCCCACCGCAAAAGACCCCACACTGCAGCAGTAACTGATCATGATACAGAGCCGGTGATTTTTCTTCGCGCTGAAGGAGATGCGAATCCTCGAATGCTGAGGCATGCCACGACACTAATCTCTTTACTATCGGAATTTATTAGTATGGACTTGGTCGCTTCTGATAGCCTAAAGAGGCAAATTGGAAAAGTTGATTGTAATATAGATTGTATCTTACTTTCCTTTCTACTTATATCCTTTCGTCTTTTGGAATGTAGCTTCAACACACCACAGTCGACTTACTACTAGGTTCATAATGTAGTGCTTATCTGAAGAGAAATACAATCAGTTTGCCAGGAATCGGACGGAAGTCGGTTCTCCTTCTGGGGATCGATCTCGAGGCTCTGACTGCGAGTTCGTTTTTCGGGCATTCCATTGAGGAGTGATAGAAATTCACTCTTGACGTGGTTCGGAAGTCACGTAAAGCCGTTGGTCCCGTTGCTGAATAACCATTGCTTCCATGCAACGTAAAAACACCAAACAAACAACAAACAAACTCAAGGCTCTGGCAATGGTAATTGTATGTACATTCACTTATTTCGGAGGTGGGTTATATAACAGTGAGCAATGAATAGGGCTTTTAAAGAAATGTAATTTCATTACTAAATAGAAATTGCTGTCTAAGTCTAAGAAACGGGGAAGAGGAATAAAAGTATAATTAATCTTATTCAGCTTTCTTTCATAAGATATGAGGAAAAGATGAGGTAATATGGATAGAAAAGAAAATGGTCTTATAACTCGACAAGAGCCACTTAAAGTCGACCCTCCTTTATGGCTTCATAACAGGACGTTTTACGTCAAACCCGTCTCACCGAATTGGTCGTTAAATTTAATTTTATGACGCACCATGAATTTTTCTTTAATAATTTTTGAATTTTTTTTTAATATTGACTGGCAATGATATTGTCAGTGATTCAACTGTTTTTCTTGTTCATTACGATTCCATTTTCAGTTTCCCCCTTGCAACCTGAACTATAAACTTGATACATACAATACATATAATGATCAGTATATGAAAGCTAAATGTATGATTTATATGAACATGAGTGAATATTATAAGTCAGGGAACACGGATGCTACAATAGAATTCCAAATATTGGTAGTGTCATAATTATCTTCACATGATGTACTTTATGTTAAGCTGGAGACACAATAGCATGTCTCATCAGCTTAACATAAAGCACATCACGTAAAGATAGTTATAGCAGCCAATATTTGGAACTATTGTAGCATCCGTGTTCCCTGAATTATGCAATTTTCTTTCTGAACAACATTGGTACTTGAGACCATGAACCTCCATAGCGGAGTTTGCCGAAACCATGGTAGCAGAAAAATGGCCCTTAACATGACACTATATAAAAAAAAGCAGAAATGTTTTGCCCTACTGAAAATGAAATAGCGTTCCAATAGAAATCATATTCTTGCGGTACCTTTCCTTTTCGTTTTTTATCAAGCATGTGAAGAATTGACGAAGAAATGTTAGGTAAATAGAATAACGTTATGATACCTTCACGTAGAAGGAAAAGGGTGCTGTAGAAATGCTGTGGAATTGTTTATCAATTCAGCTTCTTCTCAACAAGTTTTGAATTAAATCGGGAAGGCTAAAACCAGCTGACTTGAAAACCTGCAAAGCCAAAAACTAAATGGATACGAAATTGAGGAAAGAAGTGACCCTTGAAACAGCTTAAAAACTGGAACACTCCTGAACAACTGGGAGGTCAGAATGCTTAAGAGGAAAAGACAAAATAGAATCTCCGACCAGGGGCGGTTTTTACAGTTTATCTAACAGCAAATATTTTTTCATCCTCAAAAGCCAAACATTATTTTAAAAGACATATTTAAACATGGCATAAGCAGATTGCTTTTTATGTAAGTTGCTTAACTAACATCGAAGCCAGACTTAAGCACAGTAATTTTCTAGACCTGGCTATGAACGATTTTTTTTAGGATTAATTCTGACTCCCCTTGTTTTTTTTTTTTTTTTTTTTTTTTATAGAAAATTCCCAAGCACAAGGCCCAAGATCTATTTGGTTCCCAGGAAACAAACATTCTCAAATTTCAGTTCGAAGCTTACGGTATAGCTATAGTAGATTCTCTTCACCGGTGCATCTGATGTCGAGGCCAGTCCCTTACGACGCTCCTGATTGGCCGTTGATAAGCCAATCAGGGGGCTAGAAACTCTCAGTCTCTCTCAAGAGTTCACATAGGCGAGATGTATGGTCCACCTCTCCGCAGAAGAGGTGGAACATACATCTTGCCTATATGAGCTCTCGAGAGAGACTGAGAGTTTCCAGCTCTGTCATTGGCTTATCAACAGCCAATCGGGAGCGTCGTAAGGGGATGGCCTAGACATCAAATGCACGGCTGATGTGAATCTACAATAGCTAACATGATATAATATATTTATTCTCAGGGAATATTAAAAAAAAAAGTTGAACAAATCTTTATGAAAGCAAAACTATGTTCCAGTTTGCTGTGCAAATTGATAAGTAAGTATCAGAAAAGACTTTTTGGCCCTCCCCTCCCCCCTTTTTCTCTCTATACATAAAAAGTAATCAGGAGGAAGAAGGTGCTTCGAGATGGTTCTGTAATGGGAGGGAAATATAGATTTAGAGATTTGGAAATAAATAAATATATATATATATATATATATAGTATATATATATATATATATATAACATATATATATATATATATATATATATACACACATATATATTATATATGATATATATCTAATATATATATATATATATATATATATATATATATATATATATATATAAATGTGTGAGTGTGCGTGTGTGTGTGTGTGTTTCCGTGTATATATATAGATGTATGTGTGTTTGCGTTCGTCTTCATGGGTATATATACATTATATCTATAGGATGTCAACAAGCGTTCGTGTTAGCATAAACATACTGCGGTACACTCACTGACCTCTCGAGATGATTAGTCTCACAGTGGCGTAAGGTTAAAAGGACAGTTATTCTGGCAACACATCCATCAATAATGCGAGTTGTGAAACAGCGAAATAAACAAATGGCGTCTATGCATCCACCCAGAGCACTGAAATGGGAAACTCATCTTCCGGAATGAGGAGAAAAATGACCCGCGTCAGAATTTTTGTCATTTTCCCAACATCCGCCGCTACTACCGGGGCCGGGGGCGGGGGCTGGGGGATGGGGTTTAAAAAAGGGTTTGCTTCTACCTTTTAAAATGTCCATCAGTGAAATGATCACTCTTTCGCTTTCTTGTGGAATTAGATGGTAATTGGGCTCTCTCTCTCTCTCTCTCTCTCTCTCTCTCTCTCTCTCTCTCTCTCTCTCCACAAAAGGGGTAATATCCGTGTTGCTGGAATGATGCTGTTAATTACAACGGTCCCTGAGAGCTTCCTGTTGAATTATGAAGGCTGCAGAAGTGATGAGTCCGTTGTTCTTATTTGTTTTGGTAGTTTGTATTGTCTGTTTATTTATTTGGTTTAGTTTGTGTCATAATTTTGTGGTTATATTGCCGTAGAAAGTGGTTACGTTTGTTCATTGCATTCTGAATAAATATAATAAAATGGTCTGGTCACACTATGAATGATTTATAACCATTAATATATAGTAAATATCTCTTGAAATAATTCATCACCTAAAGAAATCACTTGTAGAATATGAAGCAGGGAAGCTGAATTACAATATAATATTCTGAAAGGAAAGGGCCCAGTTATTTGAGAAAATACATAAATGAAATGTGTCCACTTAAGACTTCTTATATTATTATACTGATTCCTTTATATGCATACATTTTTTTGTGGAAGCCTCACAAACGAAGATAGATATTTAAACTAGAAATGCTGGCTATTATTCCATCGTAATTAGAATAATGGTAATTGGAAAAGTAAATCCACAGTAGTATGCCTGTTTTATTTATTATTTAAATTATATTCAGCAGAAAGCTTTCGATCACCATTCATGTATCAAAAGCTCTCCGCTATATTTAAATAACAAAATCAAACAGGCATACTACTGTGGATTTACTTTTCCATTTTATTGACTCGTGCGATTATGAGTTTTCTTTGGATAATGGTAAATATACGTAATTCAGCTGATATATTCAACTTGATTCTAATAAATTTCTTTCTCTCATTTATTTGTATTCTTCTGTTAACACGTTGCTGACAGCTGCCCATTTTCAGGTTCTGTACAAGATAAAAAATCTAACACATTTATATCCCGAAAAAAAATCAGGAAATGAGCATAGAATAATACAATCCGTACGCACGTAATGATAAAAATGGATCTGGATGAAAATATTTTCCTGTTGATGGCAGAGTTATCTATATTCCAGTTAGGTTGTACTTTTTCAACCGAGCTTTACACAAAATATTGAAATCCGAAAAGTTAAAATGAATGTTGTATAAACCGTATTTTATCATATTATGTTAATTTTATGGTTTTTTGGGGGGACTAAATGTGTTGGTTCTTTCATCTTTAACAGAACAGTCAATCAGTTAAGAAGGTTTAGACGATTAAGAGATACTCGGAAATATTGAATGGCAAATTAAGAATACAGGGAACAACTTCAGCTTAAGGGATCTGTTCTGTCTATCTCTCTGTCTGTGTGAAAGTCTGTCCGTTTCTCCATACTTCGTGAGATAACCGTAAATCCATTTATGGTCCATTTCGTAACATAATAGGCTAGCATTGCTCGTACATCACCAAGTGCCAAATGGTAGGGGTCTGTGGTCTGTCTCCGAGTGCTGCTTTTGAGAGAGAGAGAGAGAGAGAGAGAGAGAGAGAGAGAGACAGAGAGAATTGCATTAGTTTGAGTCGCTTTCATGTGCATCAGAGAGAACTGAATTAATTCTACAGAATACAGTGCCTGTATTCGATTCGTTTATCTTTTGTTTGGGGGATTTTATTTACATAGCCAGATACTGATTATGCACAGTTATGAGAAGCACATGTTCCCGTATGATTTACTCATACTTACACATATATCACCCAAAAAGATATTATAATTACTTTAATCTTATACTTAAACATATGCGGATATACCTACATGTAGTGGTAAGGAAAGGAAAGATTATTTGAAATATTTTTAAGATAAGCCAGTGTATTAATTTAAAATATAGTTATTAACAGTTGCCACCTTTCATTGTATTTTTGCCGAATAATATTTATGCAAGCTCAAGCATTTCATATATTTGGAGACGTTCTCATAACAATTAGGAATTCCGATATAACTAGCATTATATGATTAAAGATTAAAGTCGTCACATCCAAAGATAATTCTAAATTCTCCTTGTGCCGCGACCATTATGAAATTCAAATTAGACTTCGGAGTGCAAGAACGCGCTGTTAAATAAACAGGAATTATCCAGCAAAAAAAAAAAAAACAAATAAAATATATATATATATAATATATATATATATATATATGATATATATATATATATATATAGGATATATATATATATATATATATATATTTGTATTTATATAATATATATATATATATATATATATCATATATATATATATATATATATATATATATATATATATGTTTTTGCATTAAGCCGTGAATATAATTACTTGCATTAGTGTTTAGTAGCGGGCTCCAGTTACTTGTCGTCCGTGAGTACGTGTATAGTCCTGGCAGGAACCTGAAGTACTTTAATGCATTTTTCCCTATTTTCCTTTTATTCTCCAAAGTTCTTCTCTATTCGTTCGTTTTTCATTGCTATCTCACTGTCATGGATTAGTCTTGGGTGGAAATCGTTACCATGAGGACAAACTTCTGATGTGTGAGTTAGTGTAATATTTACAATATTCTATGATCTGACCTTTTTATTTTTCAATGAAAGATTGAAGTATAATTTTTGTTTCCACACGTCAGCTGTGAATTAAAGCTGATTGTATTCTTTATGTTCTGGAAGTTACAATCCTTTGCGCATATTACAAAGTTCTGCGATGTAGCTGATCCATGTTTATAAAAGATTAAAGTGTTGTAAGGTAAAGTCTTTTGGCATTTTGAATTGAATCATTTGAGCAACGCTTCAAGGCAATGCACGTCAATAGCATTGAAAGACTATTGTAACATTGCAAGTTGACATTATCGTGATAGCTTTCGTAAAGTCTGTAAATTAAACTGGTGGATAAGCAATTTCGGGGCATCTAAAGGAACTGACGTTTGAGGAAGAACAAAGGACATTACATTTCAGACAAATTTTCGACAATTCAGATATCATTAATCTACTCCATGAACATCAAAGCGGTTTATATTACTTTTTTGCGAGTTGCAATTATCAGTCAATTACAAGACGCGAGAAGGAATAATCGATTCTAATACGGCTTTGTCTATCCGTCCGTCCGTCCCCCTTCCGATATAAATAACTACTGAGGCTATTTTGATCAACCATCTTCCAATCGTCAAACATACCAAATGGCAACCCTGTAGCTTCGGTAGTTTTTATTTTATTTAAGGTTAAAGTCAGCCGCGGATCGAGCATCTGGCAGAACTTTCCAGGACCATGGGACGCACCCTAACTCTACCGCATCTGGTGAGCAACTGGAGAGCTGCCAGTCATAGTTGATGGCTTTAAACAGAAAGATAAATTTGGGACAACTTTCTAACTTTCGAACTATGGCATATTGAAGGGTGAATACATAATAATGATAAAAATGTTTCACGTTGTTTATCTGCAGAATCTTTTCGTTTGGATAAGGCAAAATATGAAAAAAAAATCAGTAAATGAATGTATTAGATAGATATGGAATTATTAAAATGACAACTTCAGTAATTACTGTCATCGTCTGTAGGATAATAATGACAGTTGTAATGGTAATGATACTATCATAATAGTAATCATATGGTTTTTAAGGAACATACATTAATAATAATAATAATAATAATAATAATAATAATAATAATAATAATAATAATAATAATAATAATAATAATAATAATAATAATAATATGTTTTGTTAAAAATGACTGCTGCTTCAGCACTATTAATCTTGTAAAGAGTCTTCTCTATCTTTCTGATGACGGCTTGCTCGTTGTTGCTTAGACTGGCGAGCAACACACCAAAGGGCATGGTAAATCGGTTGAGTCATTTGATTTATTATTACTTATACAATTCTCTCTCTCTCTCTCTCTCTCTCTCTCTCTCTCTCTCTCTCTCTCTCTTCCTGGGCGTGGCAGAAATCTTTTTGCCAGGCGCATCGTCGTCATGCCGATGTAAATCCCAGGGCATCCTTGGGCGGGGCATACGTATCGGTAGACGACATTGGACTGCCCAGGAGGACGCCATTAAGCAGCACCCCTTGTAGTACACCACAGAAACATCACGAGAGACGACATCGTCAGGAATATTAGGATCATCGGGAGAGCACCTGACCCACGACGTCTGCGTCTCCTAGAAGCGCTGCTCATCCTCGAGGAAAAGTCTCCCCTTAATACCACCAAAGAAGCGTTTCTGATACCGACGTGTGTGAGGAGGACCACACCCTCACCCACGAAACTACCAGCGCGCATGTAACGAACACCGGACATGAGAATAATACCAGGGGGTAGGGGTGACGTCACTCAGGTAGAAAAACCAATCAAGAGGCTCCCGGTGATACCACCCCACCTGAGAAAGGTCTGCAGGACTCGTAAACGCACCCGCCGTATGAGTCACCTTCCCAGGAACCAATGAAAACCCGACCTGCCGGAGAGGTGCTCTGACCGTACTCAAGAGCTCGCACCACGATAATAGGAGATGGGCTCGCCACTGGAATTTTCTACGGGCTGTTCTGTAAGTAAGAGCCCGTGCTAGCGTAAAGCCAGCTTAATCTTCAACAACAACGACCACTGGAATTCAGTCCCTCAGCAGTTATCGCTTGAATATAATGTCCTGTCGATCAGGAGGAAACGTCGCGTTGGAGAGAGAGAGAGAGAGAGAAGATAGAGAGAGAGAGAGAGAATTGTATAAGTAATAATAAATCAAATGACTCAACCGAATTTTACCATGCCTTTGGTGCGTTGCTCTGCCAGTCTAAGCAAACAACGAAAAAGCCGTCATCAGAAAGATAGAGAAGACTCTTTACAGATTAATAGTGCTGAAGCAGCAGTCATTTTTAATAAAAACATGCCATGACGAGTAGGGTCTCTTTCCGAAATAATAATAATAATAATAATAAAATAATAATGATAAAATACCGTATTTGAGCAAAGTACGATCGACGGAAAACACGAAGATAAAATGATTTGAACTACATGATGAATATTCGGCGCCAGTGCCAATTTGCGAAAGCGAATGACCCCATTTTCTTTTCCATAAAGGTACAGTATCCGAACAAACTTTTTTTTATATGCAAATTCGGATGGTGTCAGTGTAGGCCATAAAAAATGCCGACAACATATGAAGCGAAATGAGTAATCAACTTTGCTATCGTTATAGCATTTTGGTGCTATTTTGATTCTCTCTCTCTCTCTCTCTCTCTCTCTCTCTCTCCTCTCTCTCTCTCTCTCAGTAACTATCAAAGGACATCTCTCTGTACCACGATTTAGTCCCGGAGGAGCTGAAACTCTCTGTCTCTCTCTCTCTCTCTCTCTCTCTCTCTCTCTCTCTCTCTCTCTCTCTTGAAGAAGAAGAAGAAGAAGAAGAAAAACTGTAAATTGTAATGGCTCTGTACATTACACCAGTACACGAAAGGTGAACTCAGTCATGTCTTGAATTCTGATTAAATAAGTTAGTGTTTATTGATTTTCGTTTTCTGTAAAAGAAAACTATCGAGATGGCTATTTGTCTGTCCGTCCTCAGTTTTTCTATCCTCCCTCCGATCTTGAAAGCTCACATGAGAAACTGTTTGCATATGTTTTCCTGGTATTTGTTACATTTCTTATTTTTGTATCCTTTCACGACAAGGTATAATGGCCGCTTATTACTTACGCCAGGGTGTTTTGTTTATGCATAAGTTTGTTAGCAAGATTAGGCAAAAGTTAACTGTGAAATTTGAAGAGACTATTACCATAGGCCGGACTAGTAGCTGCTAAAAGGTCCTAGGATATTGGGAGAGATAAGAATGTACTTTTAGGAGATGGTTTACTCTACATTTTTTTTATGTGCTGAGCTTACAAACTAAAACTCTCACTTCATCACCCCTATATTTACGTCTGCGGAGAAAGTCTTAAACTTCAAATTTGAAAGACCCTCTTGAATAACTTCCAAAGGCTTCACTTAGACATCATCATTCAAGATGAGAGGTAAAAACGAGCTGCTTTATGTTTCACTTCAGGAAAACTATGAAATAACGAAATAGGAATAAAGTGAGAAAATGTTTGAATGAAACCTGAGCTTGCTCATATCTGCAGATTCTACAACACAATCTGTGTTTGTAGGTGTTTTTTTTTTTTTTTTTATTCTTTTTTCATGGCTTGTCCCAAGGGGTCCTTGTCGCTTATTATTTGCTTTTCTCCTTTGGTACGAGATGAACCTGCTATTTTTCCCACTGTGCTGAAATGGATAATCTCTCTCTCTCTCTCTCTCTCTCTCTCTCTCTCTCTCTCTCTCTCTCTCTCTCTCATGAAGACGGCATTAAC
>NC_087211.1:68234035-68251535 GCF_015104395.2 Macrobrachium nipponense | reverse complement strand
CAGCTACCAAAACCAACCACTGAATATTACTCAAACTTGACTTGCATTTGACTTATAGGAGTGTGATACAGACACTATGTGAATATATATATATAAGTAAATAAAAATTCATGGTGTACATGAATTGATTCAAGTAATAAAATATAAAACAATGATATTGGTAAATAATAGTGATCACGGATATATAATGATACAGTTTTTCACTTCATCTCATTAAGATACATATGCTACAGAAAATACTAATGTACTCTGATAATTGCATAGAATGAAGATTAACATGATAAAAATCATATTTTCTGATAAAAAAAATTTCATATATGAATTGATAAAATTATTAATGGTTATGCTGATTGATTCGTTGATTTTTATGCTAAATGTTATATATCTGATTAGTAATTCATATACTAACTCATAAATAACTGCAGATAATGGTAAGATATAAGGTAACAGATTGATTATAGGCTACCTGATTTGTTTATACATATGTATGGATTCATACAATTATGATTAATATATGTGCACTTTAAATAGATTCCTATTGCGTACACGCAAAGATATATTTTAGATTCTGTTATTTTGATCATTTATATAAGAGATTCCTATTGCGTACACGCAAAAAATATATTTCGATTCTGTTATTTATGATCATTTATATATATAGGATACATGACCGAGGTTATACTACTTCACATTTAACTAGCTTTCGAACCACTTTTCGTCCATTACACAGTTCCAGACAAACCACCTATAGCCAATGAAACGGCCTTTTTCAATGGTTAAAACAAGGGGAAAATTTGCCTACTGGGCGGTCCAACGTTCCATTTTGCGGCTCATTACTTATTCTCTGCATCCTAAGCTACACGATTACGTTCGCGATGAAAAAAAAAAAACATCCCCAGCACGAGTCCTTCGCCAGCAAAGTAGAGTTGAATCCTCCTTCGGGTCGTAATTGTCGGAAGTATGTCCCTTTTGTAGTCGAATTCCGACAGCCGCTGGAGCGTTCCGCATTAAAACGAGATTAACGACGAGATACGGTGTCGGTCGAAGAAGTCCATGAAATTCTTTCACATTGTAGGCGGTTATTACTTGACTGTAGTCGTTCCGCTGCGACGAACGATTTTTTTGTTTTTTTGAAGTTGCTATGTGAAACTCTCGTACTGCAGGATACTGTAACCGGTTCCATTAATCAGCCTGCAAGTGAAATTATACTTGTCACAAGGGCAAAGTAAATTCAGACGACATCCAAATAGGGGAGGGGAGAGAGACCATTTAGACCAGACTTAACCCACATGAATTCGCTGATATTTTGGAATTCAAAGAGTCCGTTGTACAAACTTTTTTTATCCATGGCATTAACAATGAGTGAACCTATCCAGGTCTATGATGACTCGTAAAAATATCCATAATTATAAAAAATAAATAGATATCAATACGAATCTCAAAGAAAATTCGATATTACTGGGTAGTAAGTTTACTAGACAAAAAAGAAAGTGGAAAAAATGGAGCTATTTTTTGTTGTAAGATTGCCAGGGCAGCATAAGAGTCAAAGAGAATATTAATCATGATTCTATGTGCCCTAACAAAAGTTTCATATTCAATTTTCTCGTGCGCATCCTCTGAGGTTAATTTTTTTAAAAACTTTATAATAGGTAGGAGATGCAACGAAAAAAAACCCACTATGTAAACTAACTTTCTATAAACTTTGGGTTTTTCAAGAAAATGTGACATTTTCCCATGAATGTTTACTTGGATTGTAATAAGCTAATGTTGCAAGTAAAAATAATCCATATCCCTATCGTGATACTTCTAAATGTCTATGAGTTCAGGAAAAAAATAATTCCATTTTGATTTGTTATAGAAATTCTATTCGTTAGTTTTGTTTATTAATTTTAAAATGATTGCAAAGTCCTTAACTAATTGCATTACACACACGGATAAGAATATGTTATGTGGCCTGTCATGTGACCTATGAACCACATGTGAAGTTCATGAACTAAGCATTCCTTTCTCCAGTCAATCTGCTTTGCCAGCGCGAGATGAAGCCTGTGCAAGCAGATATTTGAGGTTAAAGGAATCAATGCTGATACGGCAATGATGACGTCGTCACTTGGCAGGAGATTGCTCTCAGCCAGCTAAGAGTTACATTACTTGCTGTAAGAGATACGACTTTAGGATAAACTTTTATGTTTTTTTTAATACTTCGGACCCCACATGAGAAGAATGTCTGAAAAAAAAAACACAGTACCAAAATTGAACAATATATTAGTTTCATGTTGGAAAACTGCAAAGATTATGTTAAATTAAATATTCCTTATTCAAACTATATAAAAAGAAAAAGGTTTCCATACAAATTCTATATATATTATTTTAGCCCTGTATAAGATTCATATAGGATTATTTCATAGATAACATTTTCACTTCTAGACTTCCAGACTTTAAAATCTCTTTTATTTTATTTTATTTATTTTATTTATTATTAGTAGTTTATTTATTTATTTATTTAATTTTTTTTTCATTGACTACGAATATAAATCACCGGGACAGACAATATGTCAGTAGGTTTTGGATATGTATTTGAACTTTTAGCTTATTTGTCATTACTAAAGCGTTAAGTTAGAGTTCAAATCTTTACGCATATATATTTGGATATTTAATGGTTACGTTTTGCTTATTGATTTTATCGTGATTCCTTTTTTATTATAATTTGTAACCCGTCCGACTTCTTACGGAGTGTATTATATTGACTCCACTTGTATCCATATTTATCTTATTTTTTTATATTATTTATTTATATTTTTTTCATATATATTTGATAAATTAATGTTGGCTTGAATATGTGGAAAAGTGTTCTAGCGGCGTACCGTATAAGGCTACTTGCGGCATCAATTCTATAGATACAGATATAAATGATAAAGGTATTTAAAACCGCGAGAACCGCTATAATCCAGTCCGGATCCAACATCACGAGTGTAATCGTAAGACATTGACACTTCCTATTTAATTATCCGTTATTCTACCAAACCGATTGACTCTGGGCGATAAAATATATTATTGGTTTTCTTAATGGAAAGGAATTCACACAACGTGTTAAGGAGATTATTATTGATTTACACCACCCGAGTCACAGATTATTATGTGTTGAATTCCATATTACTGATTTTAGCACTCATAAATATTCGTAACGCACTCAATTGCAGGTGGGTTTTGTTTTTTAGTGCTATTAATTTCTATATAACGTGTCAAGGAACTATTAACACTAAGAAGTGTTTATTCCCTCTGTCAGACTCGTAATTCTGTTAATAATTCTACGTATATTCTTTCAAGGATTGATTTGGCACAGGATAGGCCCTTAAACTGACAGGTGTCTTAGTGTGTCCCTTGTTTTCATGACACGTGTTACAATTAGTTATGTGCTTTTTGATATCTGTAAGCATTGTAGGCCAGTAAAATAGTGATTTGGCTTTCGGTGACATAGTAGGAAACCCTGGATGACGGAATGCAACCAGTTTATGACGATTGGTATGAAAGAGATTATTACTAATACCTGGTCGTTAGTCATCTGCTGTGTTCTTCGGGTTTACCTCGTCACAGACCTACATATAATATTACATTTGATTACATTATTCTGATACACATACTTTAAATATACTTTTGCTTTAGGGTTTCTGCTCGAAGTTGTTTATTGGTTTTGCTTAGCCACTGACCCTGTTTCCGTTTCGAAGTGTTATTGTTTGGTGTTTATTGCTGCTTGACTCTGTTTCCGTTCGAAGTGTTTATTGTTTGGGTTATGTCTGTTGACTCTTGCTTTGTTCAGTTTGTAACAGTTCTGCGCTCCAACCCAGATATTCAATGCTCGCGATCTCTTGGGTTAAGGAATTTTCTTGTTTTAGATACGGTTTTTAACAATAGGTACGGATGTTTCTATATCTTTTAGTCTAATTAATGGTTTCCTTGCAGTATGGTGCGGGATTGCGGGATAATGCGTCAGCTATGATAATTGCTTTCCCAGGTAGATATCTTATCTTGGCTCCAAAGACCTGAATGATCATTTGTCACCGAGTTCCTTTTGGACTGTGATTAAAGCCTTTGAAAAACTCGGTAAAGGACTCATGTTCAGTAAGGACTTTATCAGGATAGCATAGATTATGAACTTAAAATGTACTAGTGTTAAAGATACCTAGCCTTCCTTGCCTATTACTGCATATTTACTTTCAGAGGGCTTTAGTTTTACGTGAATAAAAAGCTATAGGGAAGAACTGTTTATCATATTACTGAAGTAGTATCCCTCTTACCCCTTGGTCTGAGGCGTCTGTTGCAATAAAAAAAATTCCTTATTTAAATCAGGGATTTTAACTTAGGTGAGCTGCATTATTCCGTTTTTAAGATATCGAACGCCGTTGATGCTTTTTAGACCATAATAAATCTACGCTCTTCTTCGTAAGATCTGTTAAAGGAGCTGTCATGATTGAAGAGTTACATATTTACATACGATTGTAATACCCACTACAGCGCCAAAGTGCTGTATCCCCCCTTTACGTTAATAGGTACCGGAAAGTTATGAATAGCCGACACCTTACCATGGACTACTTTTAAGACCTTGACCAGACACATAAAACCTAGATAAACATGTTCGGTTTTAAAAAACTCACATTTAGATATCTTACTCTAGATTATTTGTCTTTGTCTCTGTAGCACTAGCTCTACTTTATGTGAATGTACTTCTAAGGTATTAGAAAAGATTACAAGATCATCCATATAGGCATGTAGGGTATCCCCTAAAAATCTCCAAACACTATATTGTAATTAGGTGGGTGCAACGTAAGCCGGAGGCATACGTAAAAAATTGATAATGTCCCACTGCGTGTGCTGAAAAAAAAAAACAAAAACAAACTTATGGGGTATGAGGTTACAATCACTTAGGTAATGGTATCAGGTAAAAGCCTTTAAGTAAGTCCAAGTTGGTGAAAAAAATTTATTCTAACCTAACAGAGATAAGATGTCGTCGGTACATCGCACTGGAAACTATCGGAAGTCGTTTCCTTGTTTAAGCGACAGAAATCTACGCAGATACGCCAAGTCCGATCTTTTATGGCATGACGTTTGAGGGAAAAAATTATATGGGCTTATTTGATTTCCTAATGGCTCCTATTACTAACATTTTTCAACTTCGTCATTTATCTCTATTTTGAAATTTCATTGGGGTTCTACACGAAGGTACGTATATAGCTTTATTTTTGTCCTTAGACCGTATTTTGTTTTCAATGACATCCGTTTTCTCCCAGAGATCACTCGCTAGTGGAGAAAACTTCCTGGTATTCAGGTAGAAAGATGTAAAAAAAAAACCCCAAAAAAATTCTGCTGAATCACCTCTGCTTGAATGACTTTACGGATATTACTTTAGATAGATTATCAGAGAGATTCATCCATATACTGGTTGGGCGTGATTAAAAATTAGCAACAATAAAAATGCGATATTTATAACTTCCGTATCCACGATATGTATACTTTTAGGGCTTTGTTCGCGGAAATCGTTATATTTCAGAGTGTCGGGAAGGATTAAAATTTCATTTCCCAGCAAAGTGTCCTTTTTTACACGCACTAAGACATTCGAGGGTGCATGCTTCTCGAGATTTTGCGTGCAAAACTGCGACTGTGGTTGCGGGAGAATTCTGTTGGGTCATTTGAACAATGTTACGATTGATGAGACAAATGTATAGTTCCTCTATATAGTTATTATTTAACTGTCTCTTTTTTGTTCAAACTGATTTTAATATGTTTGAAGGTTTATAGGATTTTCATTTGATAAACACGCCTTATTTTTGCAGGATGTAAGATAATATTTTGTATACCCTAGATGGATCTTTCAATTACACTAGATACAGATCAATGTTTTTTATAACAATAGAGGTATCTGTAAGCGCTCGCTTATCCGGACTTCTCATTAGGGAAGTTCGAACAACAGACGGTTGACCGTAAATACAGGATAATACGTGAAATAAATCAAGATATTCTAATTTTTACGGCGCGTACAGTCGGGCTTAATCCACCACCACTACTTATAATAACTTATGTATTAAAAAAAAAAACGAAACGTCTCTGATTACTTTATACGGTCGTGTGATGCATAGGGAAATTCCTTTTTAATTTTAAAAAAAGGTATTTGGGATGTAATGAATCCAACATCGCTTTTTCCCCACTCTGCTAGAGTCGCTTATTGTGTGGAATTTGCTTTGCTTTGAACACTTCGGCAGTTTTTTTGACTGACCTTGACCGCTTGACTAGGTGACACAGTCACCGAGTTTGCTTGTTTGATTCTGAACGGGCTACTGTTTCTATTTCTTTTTGTAATAATTAGGATCCTTCTCTTTATTACCATCGGCAACGTATTGTGTGTTTTTAGCATTATGTTGCTGGTTACGTATAAAGCAATGAATGACGAACTATTAGGAACTGAGCGATTACTTAATAAGACAAGTTATCTCTACTGTATGCATTATTAACTGTTTGTACTTCATTCTTTGCTAAAATTTGAAATAGTGAGGGATCTGGTCAGCGCATTTAGCTGATGAAAGTTTTTTTTACGGACATGTTATTCCTTGCAATCCAGCCATATTTTTAAAGTTAAGTTGAGTCATTGAGGTTCGATATTTTATAATAACTAAAAAAACTCCAAGGCTAAAACTGCGATCGGGACTTTGCAAAGGAGCATTTATTGTCATGACCCGAAATAGTGTTACCTCTAATTATATAGATTTGTACGGGTGTTCCACTTGTTTTTTGTGTGTTTTTCTAATCACTACGGTGCTTAACGACCCTATCCATGCATCTGTATAAATACAGACGTCCACTGCGTAAACGCATATTCACTGTTTAATATGATTTGTTACGTAAGGCATTAATTAATCACCCAAAATGATAAAATTAACATAGTATATGATTTGTTATATTTCAGTAGAACTTCTGGAAACAGACACTCAAAGATAAAAAAAACTCGCAGTAGCGAAATCTCAATGATGTAGATAATTTCTGTAAAAAAGTAAGATTAAGAATGTCTCGTAACTTCAGCCACAGGAATAACGAAATTCGACCTGCAAAGGAAACACCTCAAAGTTACTCCAAATGAAATAAAAATTGTACTTAGCTTGCTTTTGTGGGGAAGTCACGGTGTTCCGATAACGACACACGGCCTTGGTCCTCCTCTATTTAGCGGATGACCTGGTTTGGCTTCAGTTTTCCCCCGTGCGCGTTGTTTCGATGATTCGAGCCCTTGAAAATCCGATGCTGCAGACGTGTTCGGTTTGTTTTCCTTTGCAGTGGCCGGAAAACGCTCACTAACGATGTTTTCTTGAATGATTCTAATGAGAGACGAAGCTTCCGTTTGCCGTAGGAAAAGGACACGTCGGTTTTGGTTTCTTGAAGTTATTCACTAACGATGATACTAAGTTGCTTGACGAATCTTGTTGTTTTCTGAAGTCGCCTCACTAATGATGATACTAGGTTGCTTGAAGAATCTGCTGCTTTCGTCGTCGTTGACTTCATGATTTTATTATTTGTTTTTTTTTCTTCGTAGGACGTTGTAGAGTTTCTTCTGGTCCGCTGGCCACCAATATTAGGGCTTGTGCCTTTTATGATAAGGCGCCCTATGAGGTAATGTTAGACTTGCGATAATCTATACGCTAAGTCGGTTGGTATTGCACTCCATCTTCATGGTAGTGTCTGGGGTTTTGTAGATCACTTACGAAGTCGGTATTATCTTTACGACGATGTGTTAAACTCATGGTTCGGTGAGGTTCTTGTAGAAAAACACTAAGTATAAAAATAGATATAATTTCTTCTGAAGTTTTACATGGTGAAGATCAGGTATGATTGTACAGTCTTCTAATAACGATAGCTTGATCGCTTCTGCCAATGATGATGGCTAATCCTATTCCTCTACATGATAAAGCTTAGGTAAAGAGGTACAGGTCTTCTAATAACGATAGCTAAACTCTGTTCTGCTTGTCTACCATCTCTGTTACAAGTTATGAAGGAACAGACAGTAGTTCGAACATATGAACATACATACAATGACATAGTTTCATACGAACACACAATCAAATGAGACACGCTACAGATCACGTAGGCCGTTTGAATAATAGGTCGGGGTAGTTGTCTCAAGCAGGGAGCTTGGACTGTTTCAAAAAAAACAAATGAATGACCACAGATGACGGCATGTTATCTTAGCCTACATACTTATTGTATACGTCATCTTTAGCGTCTCTAGTCTGATCACATTCCTGCAAGCAATCTGGTTGACCTCTTTAGTTTTAGACTTTTATATATATGGACTAACATTTCCATATTTATTATGTAAACACTTACATATATATATATATATATATATATATTATATATATATATATATATATATATATATATATAATATATATATATCTATATTTAGTATATATATACAGAGAGGAGAGAGAGAGAGAGAGATTGATGCAATACTAGTTTTTTAAAGTTATCAAGACTCTTTTCTACCCTTGTCAAATCGCTACTTATCGATTCGGATAAACCAACACCAATATTTTATCCTCTCCCTCAAATATTCTCGGGATATTGTGAGAATGGCACCGTTCTGTAGAAGTGAATCCTTGAAGGCGACAGATGAAATATGCGAGGAATTTTCTCCCCGAACTGATCTGAATTTTAAAAACTGGGATCTCTCTCTCTCTCTCCTCTCTCTCTCTCTCTCTCTCTCTCTCTCTCTCGCTTCCAAAGGGAGATTCTTTAGCCCTCCATAAGTCAACAACGAGACGGAATAAGAAATAGGCTAAACGATTTTATTATCAGTCCTTCGATCTTCTTTCTGCGTCTTGTCGATTCTTTCTTATTCTCTTCACTCTTCTTACTATTTTTTTTTCTCTTTAATGTCAAGTCATATAAAGCTTCGTATTTCACCTTCAAACACTTCAAATTATCTTTTTGAACCATCAGTTTTCTCTTCTTCGAACTGCTTATTCTTTCCTTTCTATTTGGTCCTTCCCACTACATTATTAACGATACTATAGTAGATTCACATCAACAGTGCATTTGATGTCTAGGCCAGTCCCTTACGACGCTCCTGATTGGCTGTTGAGAAGCCAGTCACAGGGCTGGTAACTCTCAGTCTCTCGAGAGAGCTCACACGGGCAGGATGTGTATGTTCCATCTCTCCTGGGGGATACGTTTGAAAGAAGTATCCCCCAGAGGAGAGGTGGAACATACATCCTGCCCATGTGAACTCTCGAGAGAGACTGAGAGCTTCCAGCCTTGTGATTAGCTTATCAAAAGCCAATGAGGAGCGTCGTAAGGGACGGGCCTAGACATCAAATGCACGGAAAACTTCATGCTTCATCATGATGTTAAAGAAAACATGTTGGTATGTAGTCTTCCTTTGCAGCCTCTGATAGCGATAACTCAAGACACAAATTTCTCCACAAAGTATGATCACATAACATAACGTAATATATATTAGGAACGAGGCGTGATCCGACCTCCAGCTTACGCGGGATGCGTTAAAGATTTTCTCCTCAAGCATAAGTTTTAGTAAGCATTATATTCTCAAGTTAACCTAAATTAAAAGGTGCCAAAATAGATCCTTGTTTCAACAACGAAAATTAAAACAAATACGTTGTATTTTATCATACAAAAATTTCTGTACTGCTTAACATACACATTATATATTTTCTACATTTTCATTCCAATAAATAAAACATACATATCCTATCCTAAAATTCCTGTATCTCTAACTCAACGCAAAACACCTTTTTCGGACCTTTTTAGGTTCTTCCACAGACCTTTCCTACCCCCCAACAAGAACAACAACAACAACAACAACAACAAAGAAGTTTGTAGGCTGATTCCCCGAGTAAGCGAAAATAACGAATTTGACTCAGTAGTTAACTAACTATCTACTCACTGAAAATTTAATATTTACAACCGTAACGATTAATCAAAGGTGATGGTTATATTTCGTTTTCCTAGCATTCAGCCATATTCATTCTGCCGCAGTGACTAGGGCAGTTGAATCATCCCTCTCTCTCTCTCTCTCTCTCCGTGTTCATCATGCCTAATGCAACAGAACTCAATCCGTTACATCTCAGCTTGATCCGTTAAACCGTCTTCACTGTGAACTGGACGCCATCAACAAATCCCTGTAGACAATATCTGAAATCCCCTTGGCAATGATATGGGCAGCAGTGGGCAGAATGGAGAGAAGTTCCCTTCACATATATAATAGTTGTGTTTGTTTCATTGAAAGGTCTTTATTTAGTAATAAATAAAAAGCTTACGGGCTCTTCCACTAATAAATACTATTTTTTACATTCAAATTATTCTTTCTGTTAAAAGCTGGAAACATCACTGAGACTTAATGAGTTTAATTGACTGTTCCAGACAGGAATATGAGCATTCCTTAACAATAATGGGCTCAGTATATTCCAAATATATAGAGACGATTTAGTCTCTATGATATTGCTATGGGATTCTTTCCTTTAAACTTTAGTCTGTCTAGACATTAGAGGTAATTTGGGTTTGTTCCGTGAAACTGTAAAATCGTCATATATATTCATTACAAATAATGGCATCCTTCCTTTCTAATTAGTCCTTTTTGACAACCACTGGGGTAAGATGGCCAAGGCAATTACAGAGCAGGACCTCTTTTCCAGGGAAAAATAAAGATTTATTTAACTGTTAACTTCGTTCGCAAGATTATGCCTTTCAACGGATACAAACCATGGAGACAGATGATGATATTTATTGCATCCCTTCACCGAAGTATAGTCTCGATGGGTGGCAATAAAAAAAATTAGTCGGTCCGTTTCCCTGGGAATTTTCATCAGTCTGGAGGCGAGATTCTCCACACTCTTCTGCTGGCACTCGTTGCCTGGCAGTCAGATTTACGTAAAAGATATTCAGTCATTTGATAATAGGGGAAATAAAGCGATACAAAAGGGGAATCAAGCTTCAATTAATCCCTTCATATTCTCTGAATTCCTAGTCCGCTGCGTTGCGTTTCCGACACGTGTAAGGGACGGACGTATTGCACTGTATTTAGAACATTTGTCTCTGTTATATTGAGATATGAAATAAAGCTCGGGGAAACTGAAATGTTACGAGTCCTTTTCTCTTTTAGGACCTATACAAACAAATCAAACACGTGTGGGTGTTGTGTGGTGTGTGTGTCTCTCTCTCCTCTCTCTCATCCTCTCTCCTCGTCCTCCTCTCTCCTCTCTCTCTCTCTCTCCTCTCTCTCTCTCTCTATAGTATATAATTATATAGTATGAGTAATATATATTATCAATAGATATAATATATCTATATAGAGAGAGAGAGGGATAGAGAGAGAGGGAAGAGAGAATCAATAATGAGTCCTTTGGGACATTACATAAACACACCCGTATTTATCTCTTTCTCTCTCTCTCTCTCTCTTTCTTTCTCTCTCTCTCTCTCTCTCTCTCTCTCTCTCTCTCTCTCTCTCAACTATATATATATATATATATATATAATATATATATATATATATATATATATATATATATATATATATATATATATATACAAGAGAAAGAGAGAGAAATAGAGAGAAATACGAGAGTGTTTCTGTAATGTCCCAAACGACTCATTATTTAAGTCGCCATACCTTATCACATAACTCAAAACAATTTTTCTAAATCACGCAAAATGCGCTGCAACACGTCCCATGCACGTGTCGGAAAGTCGATACAAAAAAGGACCAGGAATCCACAAAAAAATATGAAAGGATTAATTGAATCGTGATTCCGTTGTGTATCCTTCAATTTCTCCCATTGTCAAATGGTAAGACATCTTTTACGTCAATCGGATACTCGATCAGCTGATTGATGAAAATACTTAGGATAAAGGACCCACTAACTCCCAATATTGCCAATGAAGGCTCTATACATCAGCGGAAGGATCCCATTAATACAATTAAGTATCTCCTAGTTTGTATATGTTCAAAGGCATAATCCTGTAGACGATACTAACAGCTCAATTAATCTTTATTTCTTCCCTGGCAAAGAGATTCCACTCTGTAATGGGACTAACCATCTTACTCCTGTGGTCATCTAGAAACTAAATTTGAAAAGGACGTCATTATTTCTAATGAACATTTACGAAGACTGTATAGTTTCATGGAACAAACCCAAATTACCTCAATGGTCTCTGGACAGGCTAAGTTTTAAAGGAAAGAGCCCCATAACAATATCATAGACACTAATTGTCTTTATGTACCTGGAATATGATGAGCCCATTATTGTCTAAGAATACTCCATTTCCTGTTTGAAACAATTCATTAACCTCATTAAGTGCCCGTGATGGTTCCAGCTTTTAGCCGGATAAATGTTTTGAATAACAAATAAATAAATAAATAAATAAATAAAAATTTCCTTAATGGAAAGTCCCGTCAAATATTTTTTTATTTGATCAAATCAAATAAACTGAATAAAAAAGAAATTCTAAATGATAGTGCCGTGAATTCTTTTTTTAATTAATTAAATCAAGAGAAAGAAAACAAACTGAATAAAAAAAAAAACTATTTCTGAATGGAAGAGTCCCGTCAACCCCTTTAGGTCAAGGGGGCACCTCTATATTCTGTCCACTGCTGTCCATATCATTGCCAAGGGGATTTCAGATATTGTCTACAGGGATTTGTTGATGGCATTCCATTCACAGTGAAGACGGTTTAACGGATCAAGCTGAGATGTAATGGATTAAGTTCTGTTCCATTAGGCATGATGAACACGGAGAGAGAGAGAGAGAGAGAGAGAGAGAGAGAGAGAGAGAGAGAGAGAGAGAGAAATTGAAATATAATGAAATATAATTAAAGAAAACGAGATAATTAAATTGTAACTAAAGGAAATGACTGATGGTAAAAAAAACTGAAGGGCTTGGAGTTGAAATAACAAGAGGGCAAGAAGGATGCTGAATATGACTTGCCATAAAAAAGTAAAAAAAAAAAAAAAAAGAAAAAAAAAAAATATATACAAGGAAGCTGAAGGAGATTATAAGCGAATCACTGAGGAAGCGAAAGAAGATCGAAGGACTGATATTAAAATCGTTTAGCCTATTTCTTATTCCGTCTCGTTGTTGACTTTAGGGGGGGTGGCTTAATAATCTCCCTTTGGAAGCGAGAGAGAGAGAGAGAGAGAGAGAGAGAGAGAGAGAGAGAGAGATCCCAGCTTTTAAAATTCAGATCAGTTCGGGGAGAACATTCATCGCATACTTCATCTGTCGCCATTCTCATAATATCCCGAGAAGATAAAATATTGGTGTTGCTTTATCAGAATCGATAAGTAGCGATTTAACAAGGGTAGAAAAGTCTCCTCATAACTGTAAAACTAATACTGCATGAATCACACACGCACGACGCCATATATATAAATATATATATATATATATATATATATATATATATATATATATATATGTTATATACATATATATATACATATATTATATATATATATATATATATATATATATATATATATATATATATATATGTATATATATATATATATATATATATATATATATATATATATATATATATATATGATATATTATATACATATATATTAAATATATATATATATATATATATATATATATATATCATATATCATATATATATATATATATATATATATATATATATATATATAATATATATATATATATATATATATCTATATATATATATATATATATATATATATATATATATATATATATATATATATATATATATATATAAGTAGTGAACGTTCTTTTCAGTTCATTTACATTCCACTCAGAGCTGGAATGATTCGCTATCTCTCTCCTACAATGGAGTAAACCAAACCTTCCCATCACGCAACTGAATAACATTATAGCCAAAGCTGCCTTTGTGTTACCGTTGAATGTAAAAAACAGCTTATAATAACTTCAGGTCGTTTATACTCGTGTGTAAATGTACGTGCTTACAAATCGAATCATCAGTTAATTGAGACTTAATACGTACGCACGTACACGCGTTCATAAATTGTGTACTGTGCGTTATCGTTAACTTATTGTGACATATTACGTGCACACGCGTTCACATGCATAAATAGTGTACATGTACGTTTTCGTCAACTGAGACATCGTATTTGCACACTCATACGTGCACACGTATTCACATGCGTAAATTGTGCAGAGGTACGTTCGTTACATAATTGTGACATACTACTTGCGCACGTATTCACATACGTAAAAAGTGCGTACAGGTACGTTCTAGTCAACAAATTGAGACATAATGCCTGCGCACGTATTCGCGTGCATAAATACTGCATATGTATTTTAACGCGTTGCTTACTTTATATGACTAAAGAAAACTGATATCTCAACTTGATTAGACTTAACTCCGATATAATACAGACTTTACACGAACTTGTACGTATACATCCAATCAAATACTAACCGAGAAATAACACGTGTGTACGTATTCACGTTCATAAATACTTTATACGTGCGTTTTCGTACTTGTTGGTTACTTTCTATGACTGAAGAAAACTGATATCTCAACTCCGATGAAATATAGACTTTACACGATATTGTGCACATACTACATCAAAGCATATACTACCCGAAACATAATACGTGCGTACGTATTCACGTGCATAAATACTATATACGTGCGTTTTCGTACTCATTTCAGTGACTACTAATACTTTTATCTCACCCTGGTCAGCCTTAAAGCTTATGAATTACTCAAGTCACACGACATGCGGTACGAACCAGTATGCGGCGGTTCTTGCTCTGCTGAACCAGAGTGAACTGGAGGGATAAAGGGATGCTGATTAGGCCTTTATGGCACTTTATTATGCATTTAATGCTCTACTTAGAAGCGAGGATCCTGCCTACTTAGTACAGTAGATTTACACGCCCGGCTAGGAAGCTCTTGGCTAAGAGGCATACCAACATGTTTTTCCCTCTTCCTCCCACGAAAGTAACAGTTCTAATTTGATGTATATGTGTACAAAAATGCTTTTAATTGGGTTGGGGAGGCTTATTTTCAGTATGTCACTGTCAGAATGGAACTAATGAATCAAGATCCAAGGATACGTTCCATATACCAACATGTGCAATGTTACGGTGTATGCACGGGTTATATTGTAAATGCTTAATTTTACCATCGTTATTCTTCACAAATAGTAGTAACGTTTCATCTTTAGTCTAGTATATTTCCTCTCTTTATTTGTTAGGACAATTCGATACTATCCTTAGAAGCAGGGTTCCGTAATCATACAATGCACAAAAAGTCGTTGGAGTCTGAAGGATTAAAAAACTTCACAAAATAGTGTATATCAAGTTTTCCTTCGTAAATCAAAGGACTCCTTAGCTAGCAATAAAACGAGCCCTTAGGGAACATTTTGGGTGAAAATCGTCATAGTTTAATGTCCTGTCGCGGTTTGCATCAATTGTTCATCGAATACAATCGCGAAGTACTCTGGCAGTGGTTATTAAAATCAAGATTTGGTGGGAATGGGTCTGAAACGCTTCATTAGCTCAAAATAGCAGGTAAATCATTGGGTGATTTGATTTGCAGAGGAAAATGAGTTGTCCACAAACGCGCGTGCTCGCACACACACACACACACACGCATGCACATATTCAGAGCGGAAGGCAGTTTAACATCTGCACAATGATCAGAGATATAGCCTAAAAGAAAGTACCTTGAGATCAGAAACAAGAGAAATTACAACCTGTCCACGTCAAGGTAAAAACAATTCTAGAGACAGCTTACTTCTTATGGTAGAGCTGTACCGGTTTACTCTTAATGAGGAAAAGTTCAAGCGTCGGGTTTTGTGCTTACATCCAAATATAACAGTTCTAGATTTTTTTGGCAATGTCTAACGTTTCAGACATAATATAATATAATATAATATAATATATATATATATAATATATATATATATATATATATATATATATATATATATATATATATATATGAAAATGTAATAGCCACGATGCCCTCTTACAAATGCATATGTATCTGGTAAAAAAGTGACCAGTAGATTCCACACACACACACACACACACACACACAACACACACACACACACACACACACATATATATATATATATAATATATATATATATATATATATATATATATATAGTATATTGTTACGACCTTATTTACGGCCGTAATTTCAAGGGTTCTTGTCTTTACTCAGAATTTGTTCACTAAAAATGCAACACAGCAACTTAGGAACAAAAGAACAAATACCTCAACAGAAGTTACAATATTTATTGTTTATACAAAAGAAAATATAATGGTTGATAAAGACAATAAAAAATGAATACATATATATATATATATCTATATAATATATATATATATATCTATATACATATATATATAATTATATATATATATAATATATATATATATATATATATATATCAAGGGAAAAAAACCAACCTTAAGATCACCTAAAAACTAAAGTAAACCCCTAAACAAGAAATAGTTTATTTTTAAATATGACTTCAAGTAGGTACCTTCCGAATAACTGGCCAGATAAAGCTAACCTAAGAAAATAAATTAGGCATAAGGAAGCAAGAGAAATTAAATGGGAAACTTAATATTATTCCTACCTAACACAGACAAACTACTTAAAATGCTAAACTTAAGTTAATAAACAATGAATTACAAAAAATAATCTTACAAATTGATGCAAAGGAATAACCACAAGAGGCTTAGTGGATTGTCCCATCAGGCCATACAAGGTCCAGAAGACCGTACTGCAAACAGGGGCTTGCACATCTACAGGTACTCAGCGATCCACGATCGTCGTAAATAGCTATAAAAATATCTCATACCTGTAGAAAGCCGCCCTACTTGTATCCACGAGTTCCAAGAACTCACTGACGCTGATGAGCAGGTCAACTGGGTTAAGCTGCAATGCCTGCAGGCAACCCAAAATACCACGGGAACACTAAGGGTGGTAGCCTCCGAGAATCCGGGGCGTCAATGGATCTCGCACGCCACAAACTGCACCGTTCTCAGTAGATACGGGCGGCCAACTCGTTCGAAATTCTTCCGACGAACGAGGGAAGGGGCGTGGCTGATGAATTTGCCGCGGGTGACAAAAACCAGCGACCACACACGAGGCAGCGAAGGAATAAAGAAGCCGTGATCCCAAAACTCCAGAAGTAACAACCCAAAATCAAGCGGCAAAGCGTCAGGCTGTGAGGAGGAACTCGAACTAACTCTGTCACGTATCACCACCCTTACGATCAAGCCTTCCACTCGAGTCAACACAGCTCATAGGAGAGAAAAACTGCGAAGTCATAGACCCCCTTACAGAGTTCATCAAACTAAGAAAAGCTTAAATATAGGAAAAATGACGCTAGCTTATTAATAAACTTAAAACTAAAACAAGATCAAAAGGTTGGACAAGTATAACAACTTATAATGAATTTAC
>NC_087211.1:68219035-68231535 GCF_015104395.2 Macrobrachium nipponense | reverse complement strand
GCCAGTAATCAGATACAGCGCAGGAATAGTGGAATGGACGAAGGCAGAACTCCGCAGCATAGATCAGAAAACCAGGAAACATATGACAATACACAAAGCATTACACCCAAGAGCAAATACGGACAGACTATACATAACACGAAAGGAAGGAGGGAGAGGACTACCAAGTATAGAGGACTGCGTCAACATCGAAAACAGAGCACTGGGGCAATATCTGAAAACCAGTGAAGACGAGTGGCTAAAGAGTGCATGGGAAGAAGGACTAATAAAAGTAGACGAAGACCCAGAAATATACAGAGACAGGAGAAAGACAGACAGAACAGAGGACTGGCACAACAAACCAATGCACGGACAATACATGAGACAGACTAAGGAAACTAGCCAGCGATGACAATTGGCAATGGCTACGAGAGGGAGAGCTAAAGAAGGAAACTGAAGGAATGATAACAGCGGCACAAGATCAGCCCTAAGAATCAGATATGTTCAAAGAACTATAGACGGAAATAACATCTCTCCCATATGTAGGAAGTGCAATACGAAAAATGAAACCATAAACCACATAGCAAGTGAATGCCCGGCATTTGCACAGAAACCAGTACAAAAAGAGGCATGATTCAGTGGCAAAAGCCCTCCACTGGAGCCTGTGCAAGAAACATCAGCTACCTTGCAGTAATAAGTGGTACGAGCACCAACCTGAGGGAGTGATAGAAAACGATCAGGCAAAGATCCTCTGGGACTATGGTATCAGAACGGATAGGGTGATACGTGCAAAACAGACCAGACGTGACGTTGATTGACAAAGGTCCAAAAGAAGAAAGTATCACTCATTGATGTCGCAATACCATGGGACACCAGATTTGAAGAAAAAAGAGAGGGAAAAAATGGATAAGTATCAAGATCTGAAAATAGAAATAAGAAGGATATGCGATATGCCAGTGGAAATCGTACCCATAATCATAGGAGCACTAGGCACGATCCCAAGGATCCCTGAAAAGGAATCTAGAAAACTAGAGGCTGAAGTAGCACCAGGACTCATGCAGAGAGTGTTTGATCCTAGAAACGGCACACATAGTAAGAAAAGTGATGGACTCCTAAGGAGGCAGGATGCAACCCGGAACCCCACACTATAAATACCACCCAGTCGAATTGGATGACTGTGATAGAGCAAAAAAAAAAAAAAAAAAAAAAAAAAAAAAAAAAAAAAAAAAAATCATATAATATAAGTAATGCGCCCTCCTTATAAAAACTAATAATAATAACTATAGTAATGATGATAACCACCTTGCAACAAACACAACGACAAAAACAACAACAACAAAATCACTACAATAACATCACGAATAATAATAATAATAATAATAATAATATAATGATATATTGGAAGGAGACCCTCTTTCAAACAAGTCTTATTGAAAGATAAATAGAGAAATGGAGAAGACTATTTACAAGTTGAATGCAGCTGATGCAGCAATATCTTTCAATAATAATAATAATAATAATAATAATAATAATAATAATAATATAATAATAATAATAATAATAATAATAATAATAATAATAATAATATCGTCCATATAAAAAAACACATAATATTAATAACTATGTCAATGATAATAACCACCTTGCAAAATACACAACAGCGACAAAACAACAACAGAATCTTAACAATAACATCACCAATAATAATAATAATAATAATAATAATAATGAACCAAACAAAAACTTCTTTCAGTTTTCTTCTGAGATTGAAAAAGAAACCCACAAATTCAATTTGTAACTGTTTACTTCTAAGTATTTACATTAAGTTTTACTCCACACTCGAGTACTTTCAGGCCCTTCTGTGGCCCATTCTCAAGAGATGTTTGGGATGTTAGCCTGGGTCAAGGCCCAGCAGTCTTCTGGAACTTCTTCTCGTTGTGCTGTCATTTATGCGATGGCTGTTCTGGTTTTCTTGAGAGTTGCCAATCCCCTCTTGTCGCTCTGATATCCTGAGCTGATGGTCAATGGGATTCACCCTTGTGGTAAGGGTGTGGTCACCGAAAGTCTGTTGGGCAGGAAACCTAATCTCCAGGTCAGCAGGGTCAATCTTAGCTTCTTTTAATATCAAAGCTCGGCTTATGGGATCTTCTGAGGTAAAAACCTTTGTTTCCTTCAATTACTTTGATCTCTCTGATAAGCGCACCTTCTACTACCATCCTGTGACTAATTTTGTTGCTTTTGTATATAAGCCTACTGTTTTTGAAATCCATCCTATGGTTCATTTTCCCAACAATGTCTAGCTATAGCACTCCCCTGAGAGTTAAGCTGTACTGCCCTTCTATGTTCTTGGACTCTAGTCCTTATTCCCCTACCTGATTCCCCCACATATCTGTCTCCACAATTATTGCAATTGATTATGTATACCCCCGCTACATCATCTGTATTACTGTCTTCTCCTTCAATTTATATTTTTACATACTTTGTTTTTTAAAGTATTATCAAATGTATATAACAAACTTTATATTGTACTTTCTTTCATTTTTGAAGTGATTTGTTTCATTTTAGGCATAAAAGGGAGGGCAACTATTTTCTTGTTTTCTTTATTCCATGTACTCTCTACATTCGCTCTGTAAAATATTTTTCTAGCTTTGTTGAGTGAGTGCCCTTTTTCTGAAAATAGTTGCCCTCCCTTTTATGCCTAAAATGAAACAAATCACTTCAAAAATGAAAGAAAGTCAATATAAATTTGTATATACATTTGATAATACTTAAAAAACAAAGTATGTAAAAAATAAATTGGAAGGAGAAGACAATAATACAGATGATGTAGCGGGGGTATACATAATCAATTGCAATAATTGTGGAGACAGATATGTGGGGGAATCAGGTAGGGGAATAAGGACTAGAGTCCAAGAACATAGAAGGGCAGTACAGCTTAACTCTCAGGGGAGTGCTATAGCTAGACATTGTTGGTGGGAAAATGACCATAGGATGGATTTCAAAAACAGTAGGCTTATATACAAAAGCAACAAAATTAGTCACAGGAGGGTAGTAGAAGGTGCGCTTATCAGAGAGATCAAAGTAATTGAAGGAAACAAAGGTTTTACCTCAGAAGATCCCATAAGCCAAGCTTTGATATTAAAAGAAGCTAAGATGACCTGCTGACCTGGAGATTAGGTTTCCTGCCCAACAGACTTTCGGTGACCACACCCTTACCACAAGGGTGAATTCCATTGACCATCAGCTCAGGATATCAGAGCGACAAGAGGGGATTGGCAACTCTCAAGAAAACCAGAACAGCCATCGCATAAATGACAGCACAACGAGAAGAAGTTCTCAGAAGACTGCTGGGCCTTGACCCAGGCTAACATCCCAAACATTTATTTCTTGAGAATGGGCCACAGAAGGGCCTGAAAGTACTCGAGTGTGGAGTAAAAACTTAATGTAAATACTTAGAAGTAAACAAGTTACAAATTGAATTTGTGGGTTTCTTTTTCAATAATAATAATAATAATAATAATAATACCCTCTTATAAAAATACCAATATTAATAACTATGTTAATGATAATAACCACTTTTCAACAAACACAACAGCGAAAAAAAACAACAACAACAGAATCAAACAACACTAACATCAACCAATAATAATAATAATAATAATAATAATAATAATAATAATAATAATCAATAATACCCTCCTTATAAAAAATACCAATATTAACAACTAACGTTAATGATAATAACCACTTTTTCAACAAACACAACAGCGAAAAAAACAACAACAAGAGAATCACAACAATAACATCACCAATAATAATAATAATAATAATAATAATAATAATAATAATAATAATAATAATAATAATGATAATAATAATAATAATAATAATAATACCCTCCTTATAAAAATACCAATATTAATAACTATGTTAATGATAATAACCACCTTACAACAAACACAACAACGACTAAAACATCAACAACATCACCAGTAATAATAATAATAATAAAAATAATAATAATAATAATAATAAACTCACAGCCACGCCGGAACTGCACACAGAACAAGCAGCCGAGGCTGTTTGACATTCCCAGGAAGGCTCCCGCAACGCAAACTAATACCTCTGTGACCGGAATGCCAAACAGGTGATAGATTGTCAATACACACCAGAGATTCCCGGTATTTATTGGGCAAGCGCTTCCTGCCAATAATTTATTTACAGTTTGTCGAGGGGAAAAGACTCCTTGTAGGAGGGGGGGGGGGGGGGGGGGGGGTGTGTGGTGGCGCTTCAGTCGAATGCGGCAATTCATTGAGGAAGTTGCTCTTGATGATTGGTTTCAAGTATGTATGGATTTTCCTATTTGGGTTTATTTTGTTTTTTATGTATATGCATATGTATATGTATACGTATCCATGTATGTATATATACACACTGAACACACAGGATATATTATATATATATATATATATATATATATCTTATATATATATGTATATATATATATATATACATAATACTATATATATATATATATATATATATATATATATATATATATATATATATATATAATTTTATATCTAGATATAGATATAGATATTCATTAATGGCTTGGAATAAAGTCAAAAGTAGTCAGGACCTACACCCCATCTCTTATTTTTCACTGTGGTAATGTGATAAATGAATAACGTTCTAAAGGAATTATAATCGTGAAATATATATAATATATATATATATATATATATATATATGTATTAATATATATATATATATATATTATAATATATATATATATATATATATATACTACTTTTTTTATGTATAATTTATCGAAATAATATGAATGCATAACTAAATATTGAACCGAAAATATAAGATATATATATATATATATATATATAATATATATATTATAATATATAATATATCATATATATATATCTATATATTTTATATATATATATATAATAATTATATATATATAATATATAAATATAGTGAAGCTCAAACGTTTTAGTCCTAACATTGTTTATTTCTCTTACTGAGCACTTCGATTCCTAAATTCATAAAAACCCATTTGAATGCATTCACTTCGGTTTTCAACCCATATTAATTTGAGAGAACGCAAAAAAAAAAAAAAAAAAAAATCTAGCGTATGAGGTCACTGCATCAAAAGGTCACTTGCAAAATATGTCAAATAGGCCGCATTGTAATTCGGGAATATAATAAATCGAGAGAATCAGTAAGGAAAATGAACCCATTGGTAAAGTTTCTTTTTTGTTTTCAAATAATCAAATTTTATATTTTGGCGAACTGCTATTTAACATTTGTTTTCGTATTTGTGAAAATATACCTATTTAAAAATGGGATTTAAATCTAAATTTCCGTTTGCTGTTTTTGTCAAGTTTTGTAGCCATTTTGATTTAAAGATTTAGGAGGAAGACAGACAACCAAACAAAACAAACAAACGGACAGAGATGAAAAAAGAGGGGCAGTTTTTTTTTACGTGTTTATTAACAATTTTCAGTATGAGTAACTAATTTAACACTGGCTTTTGTAATAAACATTTTTTGATTTTGTAGTATAAATTCATTTACAATTTATATTAAATATGCAGGTGTCCACGTCATTCTCAATACACAAATTATGAAAGAATCTTTCATATTACCTCTCTAGTCCGTTATCCTTATAATAATAATAATAATAATAATAAATAATAATAATAATAATAATAATAATAATAATAAAATAAATAGAAGACTATGGTGTTCCAAACTCCTAACTTTGCGCATTCAACTTTTAAAAGCCTGTCGGGAAAGAAAAACTGCAATAGGCCTCGAATCTAATTCATGACTCTGCTCTCAGTTCACTAAGCAAATGTTTTACATATTGTCAAAACTATTTCTTTTAAGTGCCGCATTTTTACCAGAAAATGTTTCTACAACGGTGCAACTCTACAAGCAGTTTGGCTCGATCAGATCGTCATTTTTAGCATCAGCACTGTTCAGGATTGTTCAATAAATTGGGGAAAACGTTGGGCTTGATTACCTGGTAATGCTAAGCTTTTCATCTGTATCGCAGGTATTTACGCGTCATTAATACATTATCGTATGAACACGTATATTTTCATCGAGGTCAGGTCATTATCGTTACCTCGTTCTGATACCTCGGACGCGAGTTCGAGATCGTGGTCGGGCACCACAATATCTCAATTTCTTTTTTTCATTTAGATCTAGGCTTAGCAGTAAGAAGCATTTCCAAAGGGTGTGGAAATTGAAAGTTATAGTAGATTTGCTGTTATTAAAAATAACATAAGTATGTGGTAAAAAGTGACCGGTAGCTTCTGTATAGCCTATATATACATACATACATACATACATACATACATAAACACACACACACACACACACACACACACACACACACATATATATATATATATATAGTATATTATATATATATATATATATATATATATAAATTATATGTGTGTGTGTAATTACATACATAAACCACATAATTATTATGTTTAGTATGTAATTATAATAACAGCATATAAATGATACTCTATGAAAACAAAAGAACGAACATTGGGAAAAAGAAATGATAGCAAAACTGTTTGCAATATTTTATGTTGCGACATCTAAGTTTACCAACAAGTAAAACACCGAGGTCTTTACTTACCAGTGTAAGAGCATTCCCCATAATCAATTCATTCCTAGAAAGAAATGAAGAAAGGTTTTTATAATTTTTTTAAGTAAAAGAGGAATGGGATAAGTTGAATAACTAACAATATACTGACTTCATTATTTTATATCAATTATTATTATTATTATTATCTATGAAAAAAAAGGTTTTTTTTGTGAGACAAGAGTTTAGCAAAAACATATTCGGTAATTGACATACCGGGTAATAAATGAATTCAAGGAAGTGAGTCCATACTGGAAAATATTGTAACAATACGAAAGCACAAACACGACAATAAAAAAAAAACCTGTGAGTAAATAAAAGAAATAATAATAATAAAAAAAGAGTTGCGCGAAAAATGTATAGCAGACACAAGTAAAATGGTGAAGAGAATTATATAATTACTATGAAGAACCGGCTGAATAAACATGAGGAAAGCGTCAGGGTAGTTACAAAGCATGCCAGAGAGAGAGAGAGAGAGAGAGAGAGAGAGAGAGAGAGAGAGAGAGAGAGAGAGAGAGAGAGAGAGAGACTTCTCTCTCGTTTTACCAACGTTTAATTATTAAAGGGAATCAAGGGTTTCGAAGTTAAGCAAAAGTTTGACGGCCTTAATTAGTTTGTCAAAAGGGTCGATTTCTTTCTGTGGTGTGCAACATTGGATTACGAGCGTAATCTGATATATACACAAAATAAGGGTGATGGTTAAATACACAAATTTAATTGAGATTATAATTTCGCCTTACATTCATATATAATATAGATTATGAGGAACCTAGATATTTAAGGCCTCAACCAGTTATTTAAAACATTAGTCATGAATCTCCCAGTAAAATGAATCTGCTAATTTTAATTAACCTGTATTAATTTTGAGTTACATTGGTTGTTGGGGCGTAAATGTAAAGTACATGTCAAGGTAGGGGTTGCAGTTTGTAAACTGCATGTCTAAGTAAGGGTCGGATTTTGTAACCTGCATGTCTAAGTAGAAGTCGCGGTTTGTAAAATGTCTGTCTAAGTAAGGTTCGCATTTTGTAAAATGCCTGTTCTAACTGAAGGTTGCGAGTTTGTAAACAGCATGTCTAAGTAGGAGTCGCAGTTTGTAACCTGGTTGTCTAAATAAGGGTCGCATTTTGTAAAATGCCTGTCTAAATACAGCTGTTTATAAAACTAGTAAATATATGGAGTAAAACTTAAAGATATACATTATAAATAATACAAGCAATCAAATATGTAAATAAGTACTGACACAATATTTTCTTCAATACTTCATTATGTTTACCTAGTTAGTTAAGGTAAAGCATATATTTAAGAGCGTCCACCCATTTGAGAAACTATATAAAATAGTGACGTCCTTAAATATTATTATTAGATATATGAGAAATGGATGCATACATGACATACATAATGGTGCACCTAGACCTAGCTACAGCCCTCCTATAAATCGACACAAATTGGCACAACTCTGAATGGATTAAACGTTAAAAAAAGACAGTATAATCAAGTTCTTTTTTAAAACAAGCTGAAGATTATAATCATCAAGTAAGAAGGCTTCTGAAGAGAGTCCCGGCAGGGTGCTTCTAATACAGGGTCAGCCCTCATTTGGTGTTCTAGAAAACTTTTCCATCATAGCTCCTGACACCATGCGCAACAGGTCGAGAGAGAGAGAGAGAGAGAGAGAGAGAGAGAGAGAGAGAGAGAGAGAGATAAATGTATGTTGTTATGGTGGAGCGGTACACTGAATTCTACAGGCAATTTATTTTTAGAAGTTAGTTAGTGTGTGTGTGTGTGTTCGTTTGTGTGTGTGAGAGAGAGAGAGGACAGAAAGAGAGAGATATGAAACAATTATGTTGTTATGGTGGACGGTACAGTGGATTCACAGGCAATGTCAGTATAGTTTTATAATCTTATTATGAGAGAGAGAGAGAGAGCCGAGAGAGAGAGATAGAGAGAGAGAAAGAGAGAGAGAGAGAGAGAGAGAGAGAGAGAGAGAGATGGTTAAACATCAGAGGGTTACCCCATTCATAAAAGTGAAAGGTTTATACAAATATGTAGTATACTGTGTGTGTGTGTGTGTGTGTGTGTGTATATATATATATATATATATATATATATATATATATATATATATATATATATATATATATATATATATGTATATAATATATATATATATATATATATATATATATATATTATATATATAATATATATATATATACATATATATATATATATATATATATATATATATTATAATATATATATATATACATACATACATATGAGTGTATGTATAATATATCTATATATATATTGCAGAGGATTATAGGAAAAGTGTAATGAAAAAAATTCTATCCTTTCAATAAATTCTACCCTTCGAGGAGAAGCTAATTTTAAAAATTCCGTTAGATGTTATACGTTTCTTGTCCATTTGTGTCACCCATGAACATTCGAGGGAACGAACATGAACTTGGTAATGTTTATGCGCTGTTTTGGCAATGTATTTAAATGTCGAGATCTATATTTCTAAAGGTGGGTGTAAATTGGCGATATACCTTTAAAGAAAAGGCTATTTTCCCTTGGTTCATTTCTATAATACAATTGCACTGCTTGGTGGTTATTCCAGTAACAAAATAATACGCATTTTTCCTATCATTTAATTAATATAATTAAATCTTCTGATGGAAAATTATGTAAATTTGTTCAGACTATGATGAATTTTTGAGTAATATTATTTAAAGCCTTCAGGGTTTATTCTAAAGTCTAAAATATTCTGGTCGACTTTTTTGAGTGTTTTCTAAAAGACACTTCAGGTATTCAATAAACATCTGTATTCAGTATATATCCACATTTTAAAAAATGGCGAGGAAGGGGCTCTTCAATTGAGCGATGCAGGATAACAATGAGTATTTGAAACCATCTTCAAAAGGAGGTTATTCATTCTGGGAAAAAAAGGGATGAGGAAAATTCGACTTCATCAATACCGGTTTTTAAAAAGACCCTTCAGCAATTGTGGAAAACATAATAGCATCGACGCAAGTTGCTATTTTATATTAGGAGCAACAATATACGCTTTTTCACGCCATCTTAACAACCTCGTTAACGTAGTCACTTATGCAGATAATATTATGAGATGTGTTCATGCTTTAATTCGCCAAGAAAACCTTGAAAGGATAATAAAGGTTAATGCAGTTTTTCCTGCAACATTCTTAAATAGTTAATGAGCTATCCATCTTTAAATGGTATAACAGCGTTCAAATGAAAGCAACGGAAATGGTGTATTTCTTAAATTGAAATGTTGTTCAGCAATACCACTTTTATTTATCTCTGAATATTTGTATGGGTTATTACAGATATATCATAGGTAATAGATTATTTTCAAAAAGATCAAATACGTTAATGACATATGTATATATATATATATATATATATATATATATATATATATATATATATATATATATATATATATATAATATATATTTGTTGTTTGCGTATGTGTGTGTGTATTATAACAACAGCGCAACAAGTTTTTATATCATCAATAACGATAAACATATCCATGATAATTACCTCGATACCGAAAAACAACTAAAATAATAAAGCTGATAACACCAATCCCCAAAAAAAACAAGATAAAAACGGATATGCAATTACATTTACTTAACAGACATTTCTCGATAACCAGAAACTCCGAATCCCCATTTGCTAACGACGTCAATTCTGTGAGTGATTGAAAATAATTTCTCAGTCATCCTTCTGAAGCTAAATAACAAAGGCTGAAGTATTCTTCCCTGAAAACAACTGTTTGTAGAGCTGGGCAATAACGAAGAACGTAAAGAAGAAGGGAAAATAGTATGACATGAAAGAGAGGACTTATGTTTTTGCCGAATTTAATTCTCCGAACTATTGTCAAAGACATGCCAATGGTCTTTCTTCTTCTCCTTTCTTGCTTTGGGGGGCTTTTTCGCTTTATTACTGATGTCATGTTTTAAACTGGATTGTTTTGACTGGGTTTTATTCTTTTTCTTATTATTTTTTTTTATTTTCCAATAATTACGTCAAGTTTTAAACATAATTATTTTACAGGTTTTTTATTTTCTGTTTTTGTTTTTCTATCATGTCAAGTTTTATACTGAATTATTTTTACGTTTTTTTTCTTTATTACTTTTTTCAGTTATGATGTCAAGTTTTAAACTGAATTATTTCTATGGAGTTATTTCTCGTCTTTCCATTTTTTAAGTTATTATCTCAAGTTCTATATACTGAATTATTTTTACTTTTTTCTTTTCTTTAATTGTTACATCAAGTTTTAAACTGGACTATTTTTACGGTTTTTTTCCTTTTTTTATCAATTCAAGTTTGATAATGAATTATTTTCACGTTTTAGTTTATTTCTTGAAATTATGTCAAGTTTTAAACAGGGTTATGTTTAGTTTTTTTTAGTTATTATGTTAAGTTTTAACCAGAATTATTTTTTGCGGATTCTTTTATTTTCTTTATTTTTCTAGTTGTTATGTTAAGCTTTAAACTGAATTATTTTCCGAAGTTTCTTCTTTTCTTTATTTTTCTTACTTATTATGACAAGTTTTCACTGGATTATTTACGATTTTTTTCCTTTCCTTTCTTATATCTTTAGTTATGTCAAGTTTAAACTAGATTAATTTTCTGGTTTTTTTTTCCTTTTCTTTGTCTTTTTAGTTATTATGATAAGTTTTATACCGAATTATTTATACGGGGTTCTTTCTTTTCTCTCTCTTTTTTTTAGTTATTATGTCAAGTTTTAAACTATATTATTTTTACGGTTTGTTTTAGTTATTATGTCAAGTTATACTGAATTACTCTCATGGAGTTGCTTTTCTTTTCATTTTTTAGTTATTATGACAAGTTTTAAACTGGATTATTTTGCTGGGGTTGTTTCTTTTCTTTTCTTTATATTTTTTTTAGTATTATGTCAAATTTCAAACCGGATTACGTTACGAGATCAACAGAATTCAACCTTCAATCATGTCCAGAGACATATAAAGACAGATCAAGGGGGAACGAAACAGAGTAAACCAAAATTGAGACAGAAATGACGGAATAGAAAATATTATACTTCCGCCTTAAACTCCCCAATAATACATGGAGACTTTCTCATTACCCCTACTCTCATATTCATTAACCGCCAGTCATGGCTGACGGCGAAAGTTGCTGAGTCTATTTGAGCTTAGTGTAAATTCCTCAGGAAGTGAATTTGCAATCGTAGGGCAATGTCCTCGAGGTATTACAAAGAATTAAGGTTTGTGCGGTGCGTTCGCTAGTAAAATATTGTGTGAATTCTTAATGTACATCTTTAAATTCTAGTATTTCATGAATGCTTGTGTTAACTAATTCGTGCTTTTGTGTTTTCGGTCTTCATTTGTACGGCATGCATGCGTAATTATACATAGTTCATTCACGACATCGTCCGGGTTATACTAAATAGGTCGGCGTCCATTATCATCTGTTTTCTAGATATCATATAAATTCGTTCCCAAGACGTTATCAATGGCCATAATATTACACTTAATCACTAAAAGCAATATTCATTCTAGGCCTCTCAATAATGACATGAGTGACGTTAAATTATAGTTATCTTGGAACAGCTGTGCAAATAAGACCTGGCATGATACGAGTTTATTCTCATTAAGCTAAATTACCAGTATTTTGTGAATTTTTCTAATCAGTGATTATATATATATATATATATAATATATATAATATATATATATTATATATATATATATGTCTATATATACTATATATATATATATATATATAGATATATATATATACTATATATATATTATATA